>NW_007727963.1:167235-178882 GCF_000696425.1 Galeopterus variegatus
GGGATCCGAACCCTCGGGCGGGAGCGCCGCCGCGCTTCCCAAGCGGCGCACTTATCCAGTGCGCCACCGGGCCGGCCCCAGAATTTATTTTTAAGTATGGAATGAGGTACTAGTTTAAAAACCACTGCTGTCATATTGTTGAATTGTTGAACTCCTCATGTATAAATCTATTTTTGGACTCCACTATGTTCCATTTAATCTCTGTTCTCTTACAGTATCATACTATTTTAATAATTGAAGTTTATTGTGCATTTTAATATCTGCCAGGCAAGGCCTTCTTTGTAGTGTTTTTTTGTTTGGGGTTGTTTTTCCCCCGAAATTCTCTTATATGATGTTTTGGGCAGATTAATGATGTTATGGGCAGATTAATTTTAACAAATAGACTTCTGACCACTGCTTCCTTTTTATCTTCCTAGAGATTGATACCATATATTTAAAAATAACCCCTCACCACAAAAATTTTCCCTGTAAACACTTGCTCTTGTGGATTATTTGCTTTAGAAATGTTTTTTTCTTTTTCCTTTTTGGTAGGAAAATGAAGAAACAAAAACATAGCTTATTTTCCTCCGTTGTCACTAAATTAATTCTCCACTACCAGTATATTTTGTATTTTTCATGTTTTGAAACATGTTAATAAGTTTAAAACATGGAAATCCTTCACTTCTAATCTATCTGAAATTTTCCCAAGCTTGGTTTACTCATTTCCCATTCCATGGTTGCTATTAGCGAAAGATTAAATCAAAGAGGATCGGTAAAAAACCTTAGATCGGCTAGCAAGAGCGAAAAGATGAGATGCTGGCTTGTCACAGTAAGAAAGAAGACAAAAATTTCATGGTTGCTATTAGCGAAAGATTAAATCAAAGAGGATCGGTAAAAAACCTTAGATAGGCTAGCAAGAGCGAAAAGATGAGATGCTGGCTTGTCACAGTAAGAAAGAAGACAAAAATTTTAAAAAGTAGACTCTGTGCTTTAGAGAGCATAGCAAACAGGGAAATACCATATGAGGACAAGAAGCATGTGAACCCTCAGTGCACAAGGTAATGGATTTTAAATGTCAGCAGTCTTAGTAAGTAGATAATGTAAGTTTAGAAGCTAAGTTAAATTAGGAGGAAAACTAATACATTTTTGAAAAAGAGATTATCTTCTCTCTTACATTAGCAATTTGTATACCAGAAAATACCACAACGTTGAACCAATGAAAGCTAGAAATGTACAAATGAGAACTGTGTTGCAATTAAAATATGCTAAAGTGCAGTATTTTCAGTAGAAAATAGGTTTTGAACCTAATATCTAATTTTGGATGTTTTATATTTAAAATTAAAGATTGACTGTAAATTCTGATACTTTGACTTTAGTTTATACCTATATTATCTTGAAAAATAGATTAGGTAGTTTTTATGAGGGTTTCATTGAGAATATGTCCTCTGGCAGTGTTGACCCTTCAGATAAACCATCTTCAGGTGGCTTAAACACATACACATATTTTAATATTTGTCGGTCTGTCTGTCTTTCTATTTTCCTGGACAGAATATTCACCAAATGTTTGCAATCCTGTTATCATCTTAGCATCTGTAAAATTTCTAGGGATTTATATTATATAGAAAACTATTTCCTTTTTAAGAACTGACATTAATATTTAGACAGTGTAATTTTTTATTGAAGTAATTGATTATATATATGTGTAGGGTACAGAGTTGAATATCAATGTTTGTATATTGGCTCAAACATCAATGCATGATGATCAAATCAGGATAATTAGCATATTCATAACTACAAAGCTTAATTTTTTCTTTGTGATGAGGACATTTGATTTCCTCTCTTCTAGCCATTTGATAACGTAGTAAATTAGTATTAATTATTGATGCCTAGCTTGACTGTACACCAATAGAACTTACTCTTTTTTAACTAGATGTTTTATATCCATTAACTAACTTCTCACTATCCTTCCCTCCACCTCCCCCTTTCCCGCCTATAGTGATTGTAATTTTTTTTGATAGGACTTAAGTTCCTCCATTGTTGTTTGTCTGTTTGTATTCTAGGAATCTGCATGTGTTTCTCTAAGGATGACACATAAATTTCAATGAAAAATTACAAATTTATTTAGCTATCCTGGAAAATAAGTCATCCACTAGAGGAGCTAGTATAGTTACTATGAGTTGTTACATATGAGTTATTAAAATTAGGATGCCTATTTTTATTCAGAAAATTCTGCTCTACAGTGACTGGGATGAGTGTGAAAACTGCATCTTCATGAATGAAGCTACAAGTGTCTGTTATCTGGACAGTTTTGTGAAGCGACATGGTTCCTGTTTCAATATATTTAAAGAGCTTCATTCTAGAAGAGAAAATAAACTTTTTCTGTGTGGCTCTAGATTAGCTGTAATAAGTGAGGGCCATTGTAAAGAGGCAGAACTTTTCTTTTTTTTTTTCTTTTTTCGTCTTTTTTCGTGACCGGCAACGGATCGCAACCCTCAGTGTCGCGCCCGTACCGGATCCTTTTTTCGTCTTTTTTCGTGACCGGCAACGGATCGCAACCCTCAGTGTCGTGCCCGGACCGGGACCGGCAACGGGATTGCAACCCTCGGTGTTGCTCCCGCACCTCGCTCAGCCAGTGAGCGGCTGGTCTGTATGTGGGATCCGAACCCTCGGCGGGAGCACTGCCGCGCTTCCCAAGCGGTGCACTGTAGCAGTGCGCCACCAGGCCGGCCCAGAACTTTTCAATTAATGGTCAAGTCAGCCAGCTTTGGAGGTCATGTGTTTGTTCAAAGAAGTGTTTGTTAGAAGCATCCTTGATTAGAAATATGAGATGCCATTTCTCAGCAGTGTTGTAGAGGAGAGAGTTCCCTGTGTGGGAATCTAAATTGCTACCTTCCAAGGTTTCTTCTGAAAGTCTATGGTTATTCCTTTCTTAGCAAATTCCCTTTGGCCTGATCTGGGTATAGTTAAGGCTGTGGGAACTCAGTAGCTGACTCCACAGGGTTCTGGCTTTGTACTAATGTAGTTGTGACTTTCAAGCAGTGGAGAGTTTAGGCTTGTTTAAGCAAGGCTATCGTTCTGTAGGAACATCACCTAAATTTTATAGTCTTTTTGTTTTTTAAATTTTTTTATTGAAACATAATTGATTGTACATATCTGTGGGGTACAGAGTAGAATATCAATACCTGTGTGCAATATGTGATGCTCAAATTAGGATAATTAATATATTCAACATTATACAATGTAATCATTTTTTGTAGCCCTTTACCAATTTCTCTTTAACTTCTCCTCCATCTCCCCCTTTCCCACCTCTAGTGGCCTCAGTTCTGTTCTCTCCTTTTGATAGTTCAGCTAATTATTGTGATTGTTGTACCTTTCTTTCTTCCTTTTTTTTATTTTAAATTTTATACTCTTAACTTCTGTGTGGAATGAGCTGCCCGTTACTGTACTGAGCCTAATTTAAAGAAACTGAATTCTTCAGCGTCTCTCCAGTTTCTATTTATTTTTGTGAGGAGGCCTTTTAAAGAAGGCAGTTATAAATTTGACAGTAAAATTTTAATCCACAGACCTTGCAAACAGCCAGATGACATGCATTTTATGTAGCTTTAGGTTTATTATGTGGCCCAGTGGGACAGTAATGTGCTTATGATATGCAGACTTGAGTCTTCAATAACAAAACTTTTTTTTTTAAGAATAGTTATAAGAAACATATCTCTGGAATATTTTCTCCAAATTTACTTTATCTTTAGTTATTTCTCCTAGTTTTATGGTCCTTTTTTTTTTTTGGTTTCACACGACCTGAAGAAGAAATATCATTACCAGTGAATACTGCTACTGTGGAGCAATATATATTACTGATAGAGTCAGGATTATAATTTTTAATACTGAATGGCCCTGATAAGTATTTTATTTTACTGTCATGAAATTAATATTTGATACGTGTGGCTAGAAATGTACTAATTTGGTAATTTTTGTACCTATGCCAAAAACCTTCTGAAGCATTTTGGAGACATTTTAGTAGGTGTTATAAATAGTGCAATAAATTTCCTTATGTGTTTTCTACATCTGCAATAGTAATCAGACTTGGTACATAAAAAGAATTGGTGGTACATAAAAAGATGTCTTTCAAAGTGCATGTTCATGGTCAAGTTCGTTTGTTACACTGGCAGATGTTGGTGTCATCAGAGACTTGGCATTTAAACAGAATGTTCTATAGCCGAAGGATCATTCGATTAATAAATCAGTGAAAAGTATTCTTCAGAGATGAAAAATTGAAGGATAAGGCACCTTTTAAAAAGCTTAATTTTATTTGGTAATTGTAAGCTGTATTATATCTTGGAGACACAAGTCCTCTATCCACAACTTGCAAGCCTTGTACTACCACCTTACTTAAACGAGGTGACCTTGAAGGGTCTTCCTACCAATTGAACACATGGGTTCTCTGCTGTGATTTTCCCATGTTATGCCATCCCAACACAGATGGTGGTGTTGGAATCTTTTTCGACCAAAGTACTAGAAGTATTCACCCGGCTATGCACTAATACCTTACTACTTAAAATATGCTGTTGACTTTAGGCCAATATCTAGATGTAGCTTTGGTTCAGCATAGTTGAAATGCATTATGTTCTCCCACGTTCTTTAATAATCAAGCTACTAAGTCATTTCTGTAAGTTGTTTTGTCCTAGATTTGGAAAAAGAGAACTAATGATTTAGGGTGGAATATAGTATTTTGGGGAGACTGAAGCAATCCTGTGTTCCAATTTAGATGCTCTAAAAACAAAATTTTTTCTTTTTATGATAATGCTATCTACTCATTTTAGAAAATTCAAACATCAAAGAAAGGTATGAAGGAGAATGTAAACATTCTGTCATATACCACTCTCTACTTTCCTATGAAAACCCTCCTCAGTGTTTTTTAGAACATCTTCCTAGACTCCATTCTATGAGTATATATACATAGGAGTAGATATGTATGTACTCAAATGAGTGGATAGTGTTATCACTTAAATGACATTCTATACATAATGCTTTACATTCTGCTTTTGACACCTAAAGTATGTTATGGATAATTTTCTGTATCAGAGAAAATAAGTATATAATTATAATATCCACTATAATTTAGTTAACCAGGTTTATATATTTTTTATAGGCACTTAGGAGTTTTCCGTTTTTAAAAAAAATTTTAATTGTACAAACACTTGTCAGATATATTTTTATAAAGGGAATTGGTTAGTCAAGAGGTATGTACATTTGTCATTTTGGTACATAGATCCACATTGCCACCCAGAAAATTTACATTCACAATTGGTATATGAGATAGTCTGTTCTTACCCTTTACTCAACACTGGATGATATCCATTTTCTTCATCTTTGACAATCTTATATACCACAGAGAGTATCATTGTTTTTAATTTTTCATTCTTTCGTTGCATTTATGGCTTTAAATAGTAATATCATATGTAATCTGACATCTCCAAATTTTATACCCCATAATGCAGACTTGAGCTATTTTACTGCCTACTAGACATCTTTTAACAGTCATTTGAACATGTCCAAAATTGAACATCTTATCTTTCACCAAACTTGTTTCTCGCCTGCTTTTTCATACATCTGTGGCTCAGGTCACAAATCTTAGAGTCATGCTTGCTTCCTGCTTTCTATGTCTCATGCTTCATATCCAAGTCCCTCCACAAAACCTGCTCACTTTCATAAGATATCCAGAATCCTACTCCTGCTCTTTACATCTGTGGCTACCACCCTGGTATAAGCCTTCATCACCTCTTGTTTGGTTTATTACTGTTGCTTCTCTGGTTTCTCTGTTTTTTGTTGTCCCCAACATCTTGTTCTCACTGTAGCCGCCATAGCATCCTGTTAAGTAAGCATCAAGATGATGCTTAACATGCCCTCCTTTAGAGATGGCACATCTCTCTCATGCCACACTTTAGAGATGGTACATCTCTCTCATGCTAGCTACCCGTTAGAGATGATACATCTCTCTCAGAGTAAAAGATGAAATCCCTGCAATGGCCAGCCCAGCCCTACATGATTTGTCTCTCTCCCCTACCTCTCACATTTCTCTGACCCTCATCTCTCCACTTCTTTTCCCTTTGTCCATTTTATTTTGGAGTTTTTATCTTTTTTTATTAATGTACCATCACTCTTTATATTAGCAGTATTAAAGTTATGTTTTATGTTGCAAATATTTTCTTTATTTGTCACAAAGGTTTTTGCTTTGCAGTTTTAAATTTATATTTCTCATCTGAATATCTGTTTTTCCGCCATGCTTAAAAAACCTTTCTCCACTCAAATATTATTTTTAAAATTTGCTTATATTTTCTTCTAGTACCTTGAGGGTTTTATTCTTCACTTTAAAAAAATACCTGAATTGATGTGGAATTTATCTTATTGTAAGAGGTGAATAATAGACCCAACTTAATTTTTCCCTGAATGTCTAGATCATTGCCTCAAAAGCATTTATTAAACATTCTACTATTTTCTCACCAGTATGAAATGTTGCCTTTTCCTACCATATATATTTTATGTAATGAAAGAAACCTACTCTTTTTTCTGTTTTATTGATGTATATATTTCCATACTATCATTTTTAATTTCTGTAGCCAAATAGCACATTTGAATATTTGTGATTTATCCTGATTTTTAAATATTTGTTTTCTCCATCTTTTCTCTATATTTTCACAGCTGAAAACAAGCATGATAATCCCTTTCTTGACAACATTATGTTAATAGGTAATGCTTGTATCTCAAATATAATGTCCATTAAACAAAGTGTATAAGTCAGTATGATGTGAATAAAGTGATTTTCCTTTAAATTATTTTATTTATTTTTATGCCACATATATTATAAAAACCCATCAGTTATATGGTTTGTTTTATTGTAATATGAGAGCATAGTTCAATTTGGGGGGTTATTTTTATTTTTAGTGTTTATATGTATATTCATATTAGCACTTTGAAATAATAGGAAACATTTCCTTTACTATGTGTCAGATTTTTAATTAATGTGAGAGTTTGAAAATACAGTTTTTCTCCTGCGAACACAGCACATTTGTGTTCACAGTTTTATGGTGGGAGAATGTCACGAGAAGAAACAGGATAGATTTTTAATTAATGTGAGAGTTTGAAAATACAGTTTTTCTCCTGCAAACACAGCACATTTGTGTTCACAGTTTTATGGTGGGAGAATGTCACGAGAAGAAACAGGATATTGCCTACCTGCCCTTCTTTCTCTTTTACATCATGAATCCAAGACCCAGTGATTGTATGACTAGTTGATTCTAGATCCTTCTGACTCACAGAGTCTTTCTTCTGCAGACCCACTCTGAGGAGAGACCATTCCAATGTGAGAAATGTAAAGCTTTGTTCCGGACCCCATTTTCTCTGCAGAGACACCTGCTAATACATAACAGTAAGTCATGATTTAGACCGTTAAGAACAAAATGAATTGCCTCACATTTTGCTCTTATAACCTTTGAGAATGTAGGCATCCCAGAAGTGTACCTATAAGTAGTTATGTAAAATCTGCTTTTAAACATAAAAAGGAGCAATAATTCTGCCTTTCACCTTTTCTTCCTTTATCTTTGCTTTTTCTTTCCACAGTAAGATTAATCATTTTATGAAATATTTGATTTTATGTCCTTTCTTCCAATTTTTTAAAGTTTATATATAAAAATATTTCCTATATTCAGTAAGGTATCTTCAACTTTGTTTTGAAATAGATGTTTTTGTTCCCTTTTAAATGTAGTGATTAAGGAAACATGTCTGACTCTTTACAGCATGGAGATAATTGGCATGATTTTATTCGCTCACAAACTTTTAAAGTTGGACAAGATCAGAGTGCATATCTAATCTAACACCTAATTTGAGAAGAATTTAAAATATTGAGACTCAGAGAAGCATAGCGACATACTCAGGGTCTCACAGTGCCGAGGAGTAGCATCCAGGTCTCCGCTAGTCAGGTGCTTTTCTTACTTACTACATTGCCTCTGATTTCTTCTTTTGTCAGAGGCTTTTTTTTCTTTCTTTTGTATTAAGTTCTACACAAACACACATAAAAGTTACATTCAGAGCTATTTTTAGAATACCACAGAATTTTTAGCCAAGTCATTGAAAAATATAATTGAGAAGAAAGTGTTGTTGCTAAATTGAGTTTTAATGTGGGTTCTCTGTCAAATGTTGAAATAACCAGAGATTTACTAAACAGCTATATCTAAAATTAAAGAAAAATTGAATCGCATGGGTAATATTTATATTTCTTACTTTTAATTTGAGTTGCTTACTCAGTAGAATATATTCTATACATGTGAAGTTCCTACTGTTGTTTAAATATTTCCGAGGAAAGCAAAACAGTTCCATCAGTCTTGACGACTGGTTGTACAGGTCAGTGTCTTGGAATAAATTTTCTATGGTCAAATTGAAATGTATAAAATGTAAAATAATAAAGATGTTAAAGTGCTTATAAATAGTGAGTAATGATTACAAGGAAATGCAATCTGCCTTCTGTAGAAAAAGATAGTGTTATGCTTTCATGCTATGTGTTCACCTTATAGTTCTAGAGGAGTTGTTAGCAAAACTTTCCATTTTTCTTATGAAGAAAAACTGTGCATTTAAGAAATAAAATTTGTTGCACAACAGCAGAAATTTTCATACTATTTCACTATCATTTTTATTAACAAAAATAACTGTTAGGAGTTGAATGGATTTTTAGATTAGGGATTTAGACAAGTGAAACTCATTCATGAATGGATACTCATTTATACTCATTCATATTAAGATTTATGTGGCTAAATTTGGCTTGATGCTCAGGGAATTTTTCTTGGAAAGATTAAATTTTATTTCTAATAGCAGCAAGGTATTTTCAACAGAAGGAATCAGATACTTTTGATTTTAGCTTATTGATTCTCATTGTCTTGAGAAATAGGATTGAAGTGGCTGTGTAGACTATGCTGTACATTTTGTATTTAATGTGATATTGATCAGCACATTAGTCAGAGACTTTCTGAAGCTGCATCATGACATTTGGTCAGGAAGATCAACTTTGACAATTGAGTAAGTAAATGAGTTATTTAAGGGAAACTTGGACATCAATGAAGGCCAATGAGTTAAAAGGATGGAAAAATCAGAAATAGCTAGAGCAGAGAGGTCAAAATACTAGGTTTTGTCTCACACAGTATGAAAATTAAACCTGTTTAACTTTAAAATATGAGGGCTGTTATTAGAAACTTAAATCAGCATTCTGGCTCAAAATATAAAGAATAACTTGTCATAATTATTTTGGATATTATTGCTATTTCCTAATACACTGAAAACCAAAAGGCAGGTTGCTGGCTAGCTTTTAGGTGTTAAGATAGGGGAAAATTTGGATAAATTTGAGACAAAGAAACCTGGAATTAAAATACGAAAGAAGAAAAGTAGGGACTTCCTTGGTATAACTTGATTAGGTTTTTTTTTTTTTTTTTACAGGGACCAACATTTGATTCACTTGATAGTTTAATGAAAATGCTTTGATAGGAGCAATCTTTTATTTTTTTTTTTAACTCTTTTAGTGCCTGAATAGATTTGGTATTGGTAACATTAACATTTACAATCTTACATCAGTTGATATTTTCTTATACTCTCACTGGTTATATATTTCATACAAATAAAATGTTTAAATATAAAAATATATAAAGACAAAGTTTACAAGAATAATACCCCTCAACAAAACTGCACAAAGTCAGCAAATAAACAAAGCTCTCAATCCACACAGTTCATGCCTGATTTGCATATGACTTTGTTTCAAGTATCAAATGTTAACAGAACTGTAAGAGACTAAATTACAGAGCCATAATTCTGTTTGAAAAGACAAAGGAAGGTAATTTTTCTTTTCTTTTTTTTTCTTCTTTTTTTCCTCTCTTTCCTCCCTTAAATTTGGTAAGAAGAAACAATGTTTTCACATTTCTAAATTTAGTATTAGTTACAATGGAAGGGAGTTAGAAAAGCTTAGTTGAAATTGAGGTAATCTCTTTTTTAAATATAGAAATTTGGTTATTTTTATATTTTGCCTTGTCAATATGATATGTGAATCTCTGCTAATATAATTGTTCTCTAAAAAGAGTACATATAGTCAAATACTAGTCCATCTTAGACATATAATCATGTGCTTCATGCATTTTATGACATTCTGTTATAAAAACAGTCTTCTAATTGTACACATTCATTGCTGAAATTGCATTTATAATGGACCAATAAAAGTTAGACATATATGTTAAGAAGATCTACAAAGATAGTTGAAGTACTGGGAGATCCCTAAACATAGTTTCTGGAGTTGCTCTCCCCTCAGGCCTATTCTAGGTAATGAGAAGAAGGTGAAAACCCTCACAGGTACGCAGGGGCTCTAGGGTAGAAAACTGTAGTTGTCACTCTTCATTCTCCTGTCCTCAACCTGTCTCTCGGAGAGCCTGGTAGATTGTTTCACAGCAGTCCAAGGGCCGAGTCAGGGAGCCTCCAGTTCAGGTTCCTGAAACAGTGCCAAGGAAGGAGGGGCTGTTGGGTCCTTGTGCCTCTTCTGGAATGAGAGGGCCTGCTGTGATGCATATCTGTCTGCCCTCAGCACCTCCCTGCCCAGCTCTCTCCCTGTGACCCAGTTCTGCCTGTGCTGTATCCACTGGAGGCTATAGGGACAGTGGTGGGATTTGAGGGGAGTTTGGGAGGAGCCCCAAAGGCAGCTCGCTTTGCTTGACAGAGGCCTGTGTCATCACAAAAAGCTAACTTTTTGGAGAAAACAATATTAAGTCTGCTATACATGAGGGGGAGTTAATAGGACCCTGCTACTATTACATCTTAATGTTTCTCTTATTTGACCTTTTTGTTTCTAAGGTGAGAGGACCTTCAAGTGTCATCACTGTGTTGCTACCTTTAAACGGAAGGATACATTAAATGTTCATGTCCAGGTGGTCCATGAAAGACACAAGAAATACAGATGTGAGCTATGTAATAAGGCATTTGTTACACCTTCAGTGCTTAGAAGTCATAAAAAAGTAAGTAGAAGCCTTCCATTAGTTTCAGTGGATTATATATTTAAGCAATATGGGCATATGTATTATGTGATAATTTTATATTAATTTTTCAACATATTTACTCAAAATGTTATATGCATGATTTATATCATTTCTTCAGAAAATGTCCATCTTCGTCATTTGTCAGAATATACATTTTTTTTTTTTTCATGAGAGAGAATCTCAGAGTTAGATGCAAATTCCCCATAACCTTCAACTGTACTGATGTGTGGGTTGTATAGCATACTCAATGAGTGGGAGCTTAAAAATTGTTATATATTTTTGGATGAATATAGGTTTTTTCTTTTAAAGAAATATGAGTAGTGTCTTAGTTTTTTTTTTTTTTTTAACTTGTATATAGATTTTATTTTATTTTTCTTCCAAATTTCATTTTATTTCATTTTATTTTGTCAATATACAATGTGGTTGATTTGGCCCTTTACCAAAACCTCCCTCCCTCCTCCCTCTCCCCCCTCCCTCCCAACAATGTCCTTTCTGTTTCCTCGTCCTGTCAGCTTCAAGGAATTGTAATTGTTGTGTCTTTCCCCCCCCCCCCCCTTTTTTTTGTGTATTTATTTATTTATTTTTAGCTCCCACAAACAAGCGAGAACATGTGA
>NW_007727963.1:179237-180496 GCF_000696425.1 Galeopterus variegatus
TGTTGTGTCTTTTGCCCCCCCCCCCAGTTTTTTTTGTGTATTTATTTATTTATTTTTAGCTCCCACAAACAAGCGAGAACATGTGATATTTCTCTTTCTGTGCTTGACTTGTTTCACTTAATATGATTCTCTCTAGGTCCATCCGTGTCATTGCAAATGGCAGTATTTCATTCTTTTTTATAGCAGAGTAGTATTCCATTGTGTAGATATACCACATTTTCCGTATCCACTCATCTGATCTGATCCACCACATTTGGGCTGGATCCAACTCTTAGCTATTGTAAAGAGTGCTGCAATGAATATTGGGGAACAGGTATACCTTCGACTTGATGATTTGCATTCCTCTTGGTATATTCCCAGCAGTGGAATAGCTTTGTCATATGGTAGATCTATCTGCAATTGTTTGAGGAACCTCCATACAATTTTCTATAGAGGCTGCATCATTTTGCATCCCACCAACAGTGTGTGAGTTCCTTTTTCTCCACAACCTCACCAGCATTTATCATTCACGGTCTTTTGGATATTAGCTATCCTAACTGGGGTGAGATGGTATCTCAGTGTGGTTTTGATTTGCATTTCCTGAATGCTGAGTGATGTTGAGCATTTTTTCATGTGTCTGTTGGCCATTCATATATCTTCCTTTGAGAAATGCCTATTTAGCTCTTTTGCCCATTTTTTAATTGGGTTGCTTGTTTTTTTCTTATGAAGTTGTTTCAATTTCTTGTATATTCTGGATATTAATCCTTCGTCAGATGTATATTTTGTAAATATTTTCTCCCACTCTGTTGGTTGTCTTTTAACTCTGTTAGTTGTTTCTTTTGCTGTGCAGAAGCTTTTTAGTTTGATATAAAAAGCTTGTTTATTTTTTTAGTTTGATATAAAAAGCCATTTGTTTATTTTTCCTTTAGTTGCCCGTGCTTTGGGGGTCATAGTCATGAAGTCTGTGTCCAGTCCTACTTCCTGAAGTGTTTCTCCTATGTTTTCTTTAAGAAGTTTTATTGTTCCATAGTGTATATTTAAATCTTTAATCCATTTTGAGTTGACTTTAGTGTATGGTGAAAGGTATGGGTCTAGTTTCATTTTCCTGCAAATGGATATCCAGTTATCCCAGCACCATTTGCTGAAGAGGCAGTCTCTTCCCCAGTGTATAGGCTTGGTGCCTTTGTAAAAGACCAGATGGCTGTAGGTGTGTGGGTTGATTTCTGCGTTCTCTATTCTATTCCATTGATCAGTGTGTCTGTTTTTATGCAAGTACCATG
>NW_007727963.1:180672-181630 GCF_000696425.1 Galeopterus variegatus
TACCATGCTGTTTGGGTTACAATAGCTTTTTGTAATAATTTGAAGTTGGGTAGTGTTATGCCTCCAGCTTTATTTTTTTTGCTCAGCATTGCTTTGGATATGCGTGGTCTTCTGTTATTCCATATAGATGTCTGGAGAGAAATGTCATTGGAATTTTGATGGGGATTGCATGGAATTTGTATATCACTTTGGATAGTATGGACATTTTCACGATGTTGACTCTTCCAATCCAAGAGCATGGGATATCTTTCCATCTTCTTGTATCCTCTCTAATTTCTCTCAGCAGTGGTTTGTAGTTCTCATTATAGAGATTTTTCACATCCTTGGTTAACTCAATTCCTGAGTTTTTTTTTTTTTTTTGCTGGCTATTGTAAATGGGCAAGCTTTCTTGATTTTTCTTTCTGCATGTTCACTATTGGAAAATAGAAATGCTACTGATTTTTTTGTGTTGATTTTGTATCCTGCTACTTTGCTGAAATCATTTATTAACTCCAAGAGTTTTTTTGTAGAGGCTTTAGGGTGTTCAATGTATAGGATCATGTCATCTGCAAACAGGGACAGTTTGACTTCATCTTTTCCAATCTGGAAGCCCTTTATTTCCTTCTCTTCTCTGATTGCTCTGGCTAGTACTTCCAGCACTATGTTGAATAGGAGTGGTGAGCGTGGGCATCCTTGCCTAGTTCCTGTTCTTAAAGGAAAAGCTTTCAGCTTTTCCCCATTCAGGATGATATTGGCAGTGGGTTTATTATATATGGCTTTAATTATGTTGAGATACTTTACATCTATACCTAACTTATAGAGGGTCTTGGTCATGAATGAATGTTGAATTTTATCAGATGCTTTTTCAGCATCTATAGAGATGACCATATGTTCCTTGTGTTTGATTTTATTAATATGGTGTATCACATTTATTGATTTGCATATGTTGAACCAACCTTGCATCACTGGAATGAATCCC
>NW_007727963.1:181730-182971 GCF_000696425.1 Galeopterus variegatus
ATCCATTTCCTCCAGATTTTCAAATTTGTTGGCTTATAGTTGTTTATAGTAGTCTCGAATGATTCCTTGTATTTCAGATGTATCATTTTAATATCACCCTTTTCATTTTTAATTTGTGTTATTTGGATCTTCTCTCTTCTTTTTTTAGTTAGCCATGCTAATGGTTCGTCAATTTTATTTATCTTTTCAAAAAACCAACTGTTTGATTCCTTGATCTTTTGTATTGTTTTTTGGGTTTCAATTACATTAAGTTCTGCTCTGATCTTAATGATTTCTTTCCGACTTCTAACTTTGGGTTTGGATTGTTGTGGTTTCTCTAGTTGTTTAAGGTGAAGTGCTAGGTTGTTCCCTTGCCATCTTTCCATTTTTCTGAAGTAAGCACTTAATGCAATAAGTTTCCCCCTTAGTACTGCTTTTGCAGTATCCCACTGGTTTTGGTATGATGTATCATTATTTTTGTTAGTTTCAGTAAGTTTTTTGATTTCCTGTTCGATTTCTTCTTGGACCCATATGTCATTAAGTAGAATGCTTTTTAATTTCCATGTGTTTGTATAGTTTCCAGAATTTCATTTGTTATTGATTTCTAATTTTACCCCATTGTGGTCTGAGAAATACATGGCATAATTCCAATTTTTTTCAATTTGTTGAGACTTGATTTGTGACCTAATATGTGATCTATCCTGGAGAATGATCCATGTGCTGATGAGAAGAATGAATGTTCTGATGTTGTTGGATGGAGTGTTCTGTAGATATCTGTCAAGTCCAATTGGTCTAGTATGTTGTTTAGATATTGTGTTTCTCTGCTGATTCTTTGCCTAGATGATCTGTCCAATATTGACAGTGGGGTGTTCAGGTCCCCTGCTATTATGGTATTAGTGTCTATCTCCTTCTTTAGGTCTAACAGAGTTTGTTTTATAAATCTGGCTGCTCCAACATTGGGTGCATATATATATATATATGATTGTTATGTCTTCTTGATGGATCAATCCTTTTATCACTATGTAGTGGACCTCATTATCTCTTTTTATGATTTTTAGTTTAAAGTCTATTTTATCAGATATAAGAATAGCTACTCCAACTCGTTTTTCTTTTCTGTTTGCATGGTAAATCTTTTTCCATCCTTTCACTTTTAGTGTATGTGAGTCATTATAGTTGAGGTGGGTCTCTTGAAGGCAGCATATAGTTGGGTCCTCCTTTTTAATTCAGTCAGTCAGTCTGTGTCTTTTGATTGGGGAATTTAA
>NW_007727963.1:183522-213780 GCF_000696425.1 Galeopterus variegatus
AATTTATCCATTTCCTCCAGATTTTCAAATTTGTTGGCTTATAGTTGTTTATAGTAGTCTCGAATGATTCCTTGTATTTCAGATGTATCATTTTAATATCACCCTTTTCATTTTTAATTTGTGTTATTTGGATCTTCTCTCTTCTTTTTTTAGTTAGCCATGCTAATGGTTCGTCAATTTTATTTATCTTTTCAAAAAACCAACTGTTTGATTCCTTGATCTTTTGTATTGTTTTTTGGGTTTCAATTACATTAAGTTCTGCTCTGATCTTAATGATTTCTTTCCGACTTCTAACTTTGGGTTTGGATTGTTGTGGTTTCTCTAGTTGTTTAAGGTGAAGTGCTAGGTTGTTCCCTTGCCATCTTTCCATTTTTCTGAAGTAAGCACTTAATGCAATAAGTTTCCCCCTTAGTACTGCTTTTGCAGTATCCCACTGGTTTTGGTATGATGTATCATTATTTTTGTTAGTTTCAGTAAGTTTTTTGATTTCCTGTTCGATTTCTTCTTGGACCCATATGTCATTAAGTAGAATGCTTTTTAATTTCCATGTGTTTGTATAGTTTCCAGAATTTCATTTGTTATTGATTTCTAATTTTACCCCATTGTGGTCTGAGAAATACATGGCATAATTCCAATTTTTTTCAATTTGTTGAGACTTGATTTGTGACCTAATATGTGATCTATCCTGGAGAATGATCCATGTGCTGATGAGAAGAATGAATGTTCTGATGTTGTTGGATGGAGTGTTCTGTAGATATCTGTCAAGTCCAATTGGTCTAGTATGTTGTTTAGATATTGTGTTTCTCTGCTGATTCTTTGCCTAGATGATCTGTCCAATATTGACAGTGGGGTGTTCAGGTCCCCTGCTATTATGGTACCCCCCCCCATCTCCTTCTTTAGGTCTAACAGAGTTTGTTTTATAAATCTGGCTGCTCCAACATTGGGTGCATATATATATATATATGATTGTTATGTCTTCTTGATGGATCAATCCTTTTATCACTATGTAGTGGACCTCATTATCTCTTTTTATGATTTTTAGTTTAAAGTCTATTTTATCAGATATAAGAATAGCTACTCCAACTCGTTTTTCTTTTCTGTTTGCATGGTAAATCTTTTTCCATCCTTTCACTTTTAGTGTATGTGAGTCATTATAGTTGAGGTGGGTCTCTTGAAGGCAGCATATAGTTGGGTCCTCCTTTTTAATTCAGTCAGTCAGTCTGTGTCTTTTGATTGGGGAATTTAATCCTTTTACATTAAGAGTTGTTATTGAAAAGTGTTGATTTACTCCTAGCTTTTTATTGACTTTTGGATGTCTTGAGTGTCTTTTGCTCTTTTCTTTCTGATTTACTGTTTGTATTCTGTATTTGTTGGTTTCTTGGGTTGTAGATAAACTTTTCTTTTTTTCTCTTCATTGTTAGCATTTTTATTTTACTAGTGGGTTTTGATTTTTCTTGAGTTTTTATGGCAGTGGTAGTTATTTTTCAGGTACCCTGTACTCCCTTGAGAATTTCTTGTAAGGGTGGTCATGTGGTAGTGAACTCCCGCAGTTTTTGTTTGTCTGAGAAATATACTATTTCCCCTTCATTTCGGAAAGATAGCCTTGCAGGGTAGAGTATTCTTGGCTGGCAATCTCTGTCTTTTAGTATTTTGAATATATCATCCCATTCCTTTCTGGCTTTTAGGGTTTGTGATGAAAAGTCTGATGTTAGTCTGATTGGGGCTCTCTTATAGGTGATTTGATGCTTCTCTCTTGCAGCTTTTAAGATTCTCTCTTTGTCTTTGAGTTTTTCAGTTTGATTATAACATGTCTTGGAGAAGACCTTTTTGGGTTGAATACATTTGGGGATCTTTGAGGTTCCTGAATCTGAAGATCTGTGTCTTTTCCTATACCCAGGAAGTTTTCTGCCACTATTTTGTTGAATATGTTTTCAATGCAATCTCCTTTTTCTCCCCTTTCTGGAATACCCATGACTTGGATGTTTGAGTACTTAATGTTGTCTGGCAGCTCTCTCAGATTTTCTTCAATGCTTTTAATTCTTTTTTCTTTTTTCTTTCTTTTTTTTTTTTTTTGGTCTGCCTGTGTTATTTCAAACAGCCCATATTCAAGGTCAGAAGTTCTCTCTTCTACTTCTGCAATCCTGCTGGTTAAACTCTCTGTTGTGTTTTTTATTTCGTTGAATCAATTTTTCAGCTTGGCAAGCTCTGCTACATTCTTTTTCAGGGTATTGATTTCCTTGTACATTTCTTCTTTCAGGTCCTGTATACTTTTCCTCATTTCATCATGTTGTCTAGCTGAGTTTTCTTGTATCTCGTTCGGTTTCCTTAGAATTATCACTCAAAATTCCTTGTCAGACATTTCAAGGGCTCCTTGTTCTATAGGATCTAGAGCTTGAGAGTTATTACCCTTTGGTGGTGTACTTTCTTGATTTTTTCATATTTCTGGTATCTTTCCTTTGATGTTTATTCATTGTGGCAGTGGGTTTCACAGTCCATATGTTTGACACTATTGTCTGGCTAGGATGTTGCTGGTGTTGCCAGTTTGGTGTGGCTACCTCATGTCTGCTAAGTTGGCCACTAGTGCCTTGTGTGTGTGGTTGCCTTGGGTCTTGGGCCTTTCCAGCATGCACTCAGCCGGGCTGCTGGGTCCTGCGGTGGCACTGCAGCGTGTGTGGTCACTGCTGAGCTTCTGCCTCCCCTGCTGGATGTCTCCCTGCTCCGTGCATACTGCCGAAAATTTCTGAGGCTGGGAAGTCCAAGTTCCGTCTGGTGGTGATAACAGTGACCCAGGAGTCTCACTTTGCAGGATGGTAGAAGCAGAGAGAGAGCAGAGAGAGCCAGTAGTGTCTTAGGTTTATTTTTCAAAGCTAATTCAGATGTTTTTTGGCAAGTTATTAGACTGCACCCTTCTAGGATTGCAATGGTCCTTCATCTTTGCATTGGTATGGGGAAGCTCCTGCTACAGAACAGGGACTTGATAGGTATTTGCTCACCTCAAATAAAATGATGTTCTTACATCTGTTGATTTGGAGATCTTTTTTTGTGTTATGCTAATTGGATAGCTACTTGAAACAAAGTTTGTTTTTTATTTGTTGAATTAAATGCATTTTTAAGTATGTTTTTGTAATAGCAAAATTCATATTGTAGCAAATGCAGTTCAAGGTTTTAATGTTGACTTTAGAAATGACTGTGAAGTATACTAATTTTCTGTCAGTTGTTGTGTACTACTGAATGAATGTGAAGAACTGAGTCATGCCTCAGTATGACCTTTATGTTAGTACCTATCCTTAATCCAGCTGTTTCAAAGGACTGAATTTAGAACTTTTTTCTTTCCTGCATCTTTAGTGCTCAGTAATAATGATATTTAATGCCTTTTAAAAGTCTCTGAATATAATAGTCTTTCAATTTTCTTAGGTTGAATTACATTTTTGCATGAATTTAGCAGATTTTTTGTTGTTTTTCTGTAAATGAGGGGAAAGTATAGTGAGTTTTCAAGAGAGATCTTGCTGTTTGTCTGTAGTAACAGATTGTCACAGTATATTTTGCAGTGCAATGTTCATTTTTGTCTCATACATATATCCAATATTGTTCTTATAGTGAGCTGTTTCCATGCTCCTTTATCTATATTTAAGGTAGTTTAGTATTATACCTTCAATGTCTTTTAAAACTGGCTAACCAAATTCTGTACCTAAGAAGATATATATATATATATTTTTTTTTTCCGTGTCCGGCAACGGATTGCAACCCTCAGTGTCGCCCCCGTACCGGACCAGGACCGGCAACGGGATCGCAACCCTCAGCGTTGCCCCTGTGCCTCGCTCAGCCAGTGAGCAGGAACTGGTCTGTATGTGGGATCCGAACCCTCGGCAGGAGCGCCACCGTGCTTCCCAAGCAGCGCACTAGCACAGTGTGCCACCGGGCCGGCCCACTTAGAAGATATATTTTTGAATTAAATGAAAAGAATGTTTTATTTTCATTAATATAGCCTTAATATCTTTTAGTTTGAAATGTCTACTACTGATAAGTACCTTAGCTCATGTATGTGAACAATGAAATACTTATGTCGCAGCAAAAGACATACTATGGATTTTATGAAGATATTACAAATAAATTATTAGTTACCTGCTTGCAATAATTCAGTGTTGTAATAATAGATACATACAATTTCTCAACAACCTTACACTAATTAGCAATGAATTGCAATATTTTGTCCCTTCTGTCAGGGAATGAGAAGAAGATAGGTTTGCTATATGTTAAAATGTTACACCTTTTGCTTTAAATTGAACCATAATGTGGATCAGGGGAGTGGAGGCTCTTACTGAGGTATAATGATGTATATTCTTTTATATGAAAGCTGGTCGTGAAAATGGAAAGTTAAGTGCCTGCCAGATGCACAATCAAGGAGACACCTGTTGTAGGCAGTGTCGTTGGCTAGCACGGCAGTTGAATAGACTGTGTTTCTCAGACTTGAGTATAATATAAATGCTTTGAAGGGAAAAATATTCTGAATGACATGGATATTGACTAAGGTATTTAGTTTATAGCTCTTTTAAAAATTACAAGTAGGATAGTACATATCCAAATACACGTTATAACACAAATATGCAACTTTGCAAATTAAATACCAAAAAGGCTCTGAAACCAATTATATATTAAAGTTAACAATTTAATATGGAAGATGAATATATTTTGCCATGTTGGTGGTTCTTTGAGGTTGTCAGGTGATGAAGTAATTGCCACACTTCTTTTTCTCTGTCCCAGTCAGGTTTTCCCTTCTGAGAAAGTGTCATTTTAAAAAAACCTTTCCTTCTTTTTTTCATTAGTCCATGGCAATTCAAATAATAATATTTGCTAGCTATTTGCATAAGATTAAATGCAAACACAGGCCCTGGGAGCTAATTTGTGATGGTAACCCAGATGATTCACTTTATGCTTTTATTAATTTTTAGGTTATTAAAAAATTAAAAGCATCTCATAAAGAATGTGCCGATACCTAAAGGAATTGCGTCCTCTTCCCTTTTTCCCCCTTCTTTTAAGTTGGAGAAACACAGGGGCTTAAAAAATAGTTTGGACTCATTTATTGGAACAGTCTGTTTTGATGTTGGTAGAAAAACTGGTCTCCTGATGAGATAGATTGTAGGCTAGTTTAAAATGCTCCATCTAACTCCTCTTTTTGGAGGGGTCACCCTTTTTTCTTTAAACCCTTCAACATTTATTGAAACCCTCATGTGATGATGCTCATTCACCTTTCCTTGTGTGATTGTTGTATGCCTAGATTAAAGATTTGTTAAGGGCAGAAACACTCTCTCAAATTGACTGTTCAATTAATACCTGCTGATTTAAAAGGTCAAATTAGATTTATATTCCTTTTTGCTTTGCAGTAAAATCAGTCCAGACAAGTATAACGCAAGTAACAGATGACTTTATTGAGATTAATTCTGTTCTCAAGAGTTAAATACACACAGAGAATTCGAAAAATGCTTCTAAGGAAGTATTTGGCAGCAGTCAAGGGCAGCTGTAGCCTCATTTTGATTATGTGGTTTTGCTAGCATATACTGGTTCTGTATAACTTAATCATTTTTAGATTGGGGCTCCATAAAGGCTTAAAAAGTAAACTGCAGAATTGTTTTGAAATTAACACTAATGTACTATTCAAAGGGTTTTTTTGAACCAGTGGGAATATCCATGAGAAATTGTTTAAAATCTCTTTGTGATATTAAATCATTTTAATGAAATATAATCCTGGAAAATAAGGACTTATTATTGTCAGAGACACTTAATCATCTTTACCTAATTCTTTATATTTATCTTCAACCCTTTTTATTCTTTTCCATTTAGACGCATACAGGAGAAAAGGAGAAGGTCTGCCCATATTGTGGTCAGAAATTTGCCAGCAGTGGGACACTGAGAGTTCATATCCGGAGCCACACAGGTATGGAGAATATAACTGGTGATGAAAACAACTTAGAGAAATCTCATTCTTCCAAGACAAGGAATATGGTAATATTACAAAATACCTCCCAGGTTAAGAATTAATCTTGGCTGTTTTCTCTCCCTTAAAGTATTTGAAGATCTTGTTCCTTACTCTAAAAGAATTTTGAATATGCATGTTTTCCCAAACTAAGTAAAATAACTAAAGAGAAACTTTTTTTTTAATGATTGGTAGAGATACAAGTGTGATTTACCTTACATACAATTCTAGTGGATGGAATAGGGAATGACAGTTTCACTTTTTGTAGAAGGCTAAGGGCCTCCTTTTACAATCCCTCCTGTAACTCATATCAAATGTGGCCTTTTTAAGTTTAAAAAGTCCTTGGAATGTTGCTTGAATGCTGTAGGATTTTATTGGGTCCGAGGGTACTACAACCGTAGTATCTGTTATGCCATGGATTGCTTCTTAAAGGGTCCCCTTTTTTTCTTACTACTTCCTGTGCAGTTTCTCCAGTGAAAGAGATCTGTGCCGTATGGAAGGGTGAATGAACAACTAAATTGAAAGGACCTTGTCTGGATTTTATCTATCATGTAGATAAATACTTGAAAAGACCTGAAAGAATCCTCTAATTTTGATAGCCAGATGATTTTACGTTAGTCTAAATTCGTTTTTAGTAGTTGCACTATATTTTTATGGTAAACTATGTAATTGGATTATATAGCTGAAGCTTTCTGTTAGAAGGAAGGCTATGGTATTTAGCTTTCTTTACCATTGTATCCCCAGCACTTAGTGCAGTGGCTAGCATAGTAACTGTGTTTTGAATGGAGAGATGTTAAAGTAGGCTGAGGAATCAATACTGTGACAGACATAGGTGGAGGAAGGGGCAACAATGGGGCATAATTTCCTATTTTGGGAATTTTCTGGCTAAAGCTAAAAGACATACGGTCAACTTAGTATTGGTTGCCTTAGAATAGCCACTTAAGTGCTTTTTAATAAAACACATAACCAAGAACAGATCAAGCATTATATGTGATGGCTATGAATAATGGGTACGCTAAAGGAAAGGGAGGTCTTCTTGCTTAGAAGTCATTTAGAGAAAGCGAGGCTTTCAGGAAAAGTCCAATATTATATTGCAGAAGCAGAAAGAACAAAAGGAAAGTAGAGAGAAACAAAAGGAAAAGAGCAGGAAACAGCCATGTTGAGGGCAGGTCTACCTAAAATAGTGCCAGTGACTGCTAGCACTTTGTGCTGACTGCAGAAGAAGCAAGCAATGGATGATGAAAGAACAGAGAGAGTTCTCAAGTCTGGGGCCAGCCCCTGCAGTCTAGTGGCATAGTCTTTGATGTCATTCAGCATCCCTCTCTTATAGGAATTTGGGGCTGTGTGGAGTTGGGGTGGGGTAAGGGCAAGAGTGAGATCAATAGCTTTCCATTCTGTAACAGTAATTCTCGGAAAATGTCTTTGTAGCACACTGAAAATACAATATACAGTTTGCCTAGCAGATTTCATGTCTGTATGTGAGGGCTCGTGCATATAATTTGCATATGGGAGGAGGGCAAGTAGAGAATAGGGACAGTATACTGTATCTGCATATCAGAGTAATAAGTTATAATAATGCCCTGAGACCTCAATGATGTAATTGAATTATGTTCAGCATAGTGTGTTTTTAAAAGGCAGAGATTTATATTGTTCAGAATGCATTAAAACATAGGTTCCAACATAGAAAAGATGAGCCCAGTCAAGTAGAACACTTTATTATTCAAAATAATTCCATCCTTGAGAATCCTGGGTGCCTACATTTTATTTTGCTCATAGGAAGGATGGGCAGTGGAGAAGCATAAAGCACTTAAACTAGTAATTGCTCCTGAAATTTTAATTATTATTATCCTCTGCAAAGTTATAATAATGAGGATTTTTTTATTGAGCTACAAGAATTCTCTTGATAAAAATGTTAAACAAGTGCCGTGTTTTTGTTATTGTCTTGTATTATGTTCTATATTACATATAATCTAAAGAATATTATAAAACCCAAATAATTTTATATATTATTTGGTTATTTATTATATGCATGAATCTGTGCCAAATATTGTACAGATTATAATCGATTAAATGTGGCCAGATCAGAAATGTAATCAAGAGAGCTGGCTATCTAAGTTCAGACAGCAGTGCTGAGGTACAGTGAACTAACTCATATGAGTACATTTTGACGGATGGATCAATGTATCTATCTGTCTATCTATCTATCTATCTATCTATCTATCTATCTATCTATCTATCTATCTATCCTATCTATCTATCTATCTTGTGGCCAGATCAGAAATGTAATCAAGAGAGCTGGCTATCTAAGTTCAGACAGCAGTGCTGAGGTACAGTGAACTAACTCATATGAGTACATTTTGACGGATGGATCAATGTATCTATCTGTCTATCTATCTATCTATCTATCTATCTATCTATACATAGAGAGGGGTGGTATATGTGTTTGTGCGTGTCCACACATACAGTTGCATAACTCTAATTGTTCATTTAGTTATTTACTTATAACTAGATTTTCCTGTTTTAAATCAGACTCATTTCACTTTTCACATTTTACAATTCTTCTTTGGGTTATTTTGATGTCAAGCCTATGCCCTCAATGACACCTGCTTGGCAGCGTGGCTGGGGTTGTGTTGGAAGTGGTGGATGCCAAACAGTGCCAGTGACTGCAGAGACCTGGCAGGGTGGCTGGCACATGGGCCTCCACAACAGTCCTGGCACACATTTCTTTTCCTGCATGGACAAATGGTGCTTTTGCTTCTCTTTTGTTTGCTTTGCATCCCCCAAATAACATGCATTGATTAATCCTCCCAAAGCTACAACCTGGCTCAGTGATCACATGAGCTTATGCAGTTATTTCACTGCTGTGATAGCAGAGCTGTTCTTAAAATGAGTTCTGTAAATTAATTTTTTTCCCTTTATTATTTTTCCTTATGAATTCATATGATTTCATTCAGCTCCTCCCCAACAGTAGGTTTAGCAGTTTGTGTTTGTACAATAGCACAGCACAGGTAAGAGTCATGACCTATTCTCGGGAAGTATTTAGTTATATATTATGTAGGGAGGACACAGTGAAGTGGCAAGGACTGTGAGTATAGATGGGGTGGGGGTGCTCAGGAGAGGACAGCAGATGCAGCCTCTGTAGAACAGGGCTGCCTGGATCAGCAGTGCTCACACTGTGGCCTCATCACTCCATACCACTCTTAAAAATAATGGAGGACCCCGGAAAGCTTTTGTTTATATGGGTTACAACTATAGCTGTTTGACATTTTTAAAATTAAAGCTATTTACCATATTCAGATAAAATATTCATGTTAACTTGTTTAAAATAATAATAAACTGGTTACATGTTAACATAACATATTTTTATAGAAAATAACTGCATTTTCCAAATCAGAAATCATTTAGTGAGAAGGGAGACACTGTTTTACATTTCTGAAAATCTTTAATGTCTGGTTTAAGAGAAGACAGCTGGATTCTCATATCTGTTTTTTCATTCATCCGACTGCAATATGTTCTTTTGGTTGCAGAATTCGAAGAAAATCTGGCCTCAAACAGATTTGTAGTTAAAAGGGGAGAGTATTTTAATAGTATTCATCAAATAATTTTGGATGTTATTTGTTACTATACTTAATCTCAAAAAGTGATAGTTTTTTTCAAAGGCTTGCTGTTGTGTGGAACCTAAAATTATCTCATTTAACTTTTCCTACTCTCTTGTATTAAAATCAACTGGACTTTGTTGCACTTTGAGTGATCTTTAGCCAAGCATGATTCTGTAACATGATGCATAGGTAATTTGGAAAATATTGGCTCACTGGTTTATGCCAGCCTTCCACATTTTTTTACTATCATCGCTGATCTCACTAGATAGTCTGTTCAGAAGTTTTCAAGCACATGGTAGTAGATACGGGTCTTCCAAAATTCTTAATTTTGCTTGACTGCTGTAATTCTTGTACTTGGTAATAAATACTATCATTTCTTTCTTTTTTTAAATGACAGGCTCACTTCTTTTATTTTCAAAAAAAACAAAAGTTCGGGCCGGCCCCATGGCTCACTCGGGAGAGTGCAGCACTGGTGGTGCCGAGGCCACGGGTTCGGATCCTACATGGGGATGGCCAGTGTGCTCACTGGCTGAGCGTGGTGCAGACAACACCGTGCAGAGGGTTGCGAGCCCCTCACCGGTCAAAATAAAAAAGTTCACCAGATACCCAATTTTTAGTAATCATAGTTTATCAATCATTTTGTTTTATGTAAAAATGGTGTTTCATGAAAAAAGTGTCCAGTTCAGCTCACAACCCTGTCACACAAGTGCCTTTCCTTGAGACAACTTTCATACATTTGTATGCATTACAAGTGCTTTCAGCTTAATTCCCATTTTATCACAAAGAATATTAAACAGATAGTACTCAAGGGTTAGGATTTAATAAAATCAATAATTTTTACTTCATCAAGGATGTTCTCAAGTGAAGCTGGTATTTGTTTCTACTGTGAATTTGTGGCTGTGAAGAATACAGTGCCTGGCATTACAATTTGAGGCCACTGCCTTGATACATACCGAGACACCAGCAGTTTTACCCACCATTACTTTTGTACCAATAGTGTAAATGTCAACATGGTGGAAAAGGCAAATGATGTAATGGTGGTATTATGAAGGTAGTTTTGACCTTGTAGACCCTGCAAAAGAGCTTGGGGATCCCCAGTAGCACACAGGTCATATTTTGGGAACTGATTCCCTGGATGGAAGCTCTAACTGATGATAAAACCTAAGAAAAAGCAATTGTGTGTGTGTGTGTGTGTGTGTGTGTGTGTGTGTGTGTGTGTGTGTGTGTCTGGGAGCAAGTGAGGTGGAAGAGGCAGAGAATGTGTTGATTTATGCAAATGAGGACCCAGCTGACAGGCCATTCCGTTTAACTGGGGCCCTTTCATTGCTTCCAGCTGTTGCTCTGGCTTCCTTGGTAATAAATTCTCGTGGTTTTGTCACTGCTGCTGATGAAACATGTTTATATCTACCGTCATTGCTTTTGCTGGAATCTGGATTTTAAAAAGCAAGCTAATGAATAGGAAATTTGCCAACTCTTGCTCTTCCTTTTGTATAGGCACTGTTTGCTGTGATCTGATAATATTGTTTATTGTTGTAAATAGAAAAATGTTATGGCTTTCCATATTTGGCCATCTCTATAGGTATACTACAGAACTTAACTCCAAAATCTGCCTACAGATAGCCAAAGATAGAACTTTACTAAAAGATTATCCTATCAGTAAGATATTTACTAATATTGGAAATCATTTAGTCAGGGTTTAGAGGACTCTGAGTAATAATGAGATTAAATAACTTTCCCCATCTAGAGAGTTGCCCTGCTTAGCAGAAGCAGGTTTCAGGTGTGTTACCTACTCTATCCTCCACGACTGGGATTTAGCCTTGCATGATGGAAAGAGCAGGGGCTTTGGAGTCAACTGACTGGAGTTCAAATCCTGGCCCCCAACACTTATTGGTTGTGTATTTTTGAGTAAATTACTTAACTTCTCTAAGCCCCATTTTGCCTCTTAGTTTCTTTGTAAAGAATAAATGAAATCATGTCTGTAAAATGCTTAGTGCTGGTTCATAATTGATCAGTTAATTGTTGTAAGTATAATCTGTAAAATTAATCTGTAATATTGCCACTTGTTAAGACTGGTTTTCCAATATCAAATGAATTGTGTCCATTAACAATGAGTGGCAAGGCTTTACTGAATGATGTAATGTCTGTCTAAAAATTTATTTATTTTTTATTTTAACATTTACTTGTACATATTTGTGGGGCACACTGTGTTGTTTCAATATGTGGGATATACTGCAAAATGATTCCTTTAGGGTAGATAGCATAGTTTTGAATGATATAATTTCTTATATTATTTTCTTTTTCTTCTTAGGTTTTCTTTCTTACAGAACATACTGAGAATTTTCATGTTCAGTATCTTTTCATTTTCTTTCTTTGAACTTTATCAAGATCTTAAATTGTCAAACATGCTGAAATTTTCATAACTTAGTTTTGTAAACATAATCTTGGTTGACTGCGGATAAGGAATTTATTTAATATCATGGTGTTTTGGCATAATAATAATCATGAAATTTTCTTACTGTATTAACTTTAGAAAAACGCATTTTCGATTTTGGCTATGTTCTTTATTAACTAAGGCTTCTTTTTAATAAGTGTTTAAAGGAGAACTCAGTTGAAAAAAATCATTTTTGGTGTTATTTTGAATTCTGAACTATGTGCCCCCATGAATTTCTATCTTGAAATTAAATTATAGTGATGTCCAAAATAACCTTTCACAAATTTACTTTACCTTGTCAAAATTTGTAAATTTCTACTACCTTCTTTGTTAGGTGTAAGTCTAAAGTATGCTTGATTTCTAAGTCCAAAAAGAGTTTATAGGCAATAAAATTGGTTTTATATAAAACAATATTATCCTTTAAAAAATTTATTTAAACATAATTGATTATATATATTTGTGGGGTACATAGTTGATTATCAGTATTTGTGTTTGATATGTGATGATTAAATCAGGATAGTTAGCATATTCATCATTATAAAACATACTCATTCTTTGTGTCCATTAATCAGTTTTTCCCTAAGCCCCTTCCCTTTTTCCCTGCTCTAGTAACCACAGTTCTGTTCTCTGCTTTTGAAAGTTCAACATATTACTGTGTTTGTTCTTTCTTTTTTTCTTAGCCCCCACTTATGAACAAGGAAATGTATTTCTCTTTCCGTGACTGGCTTATAATAGAACTGTTTATAATAGCAAAAAATTGGAAACAGAGCCTATGTACCCAACATTGAGGAGACTGGTTAAATAAATTATGACATATCCATAAACTGGAATATTATGTTTACAGTAAAATGATAGTATACATGTAATTGATGAACCTGGAAAGAAATGAGAAAGATAAGTTACTAAAACAGAATACTGTATTTTTGTAAGAATAAAACACTTGTATATTAATGTCTGAAAGGTTATATACTAAAATATTAACTATGATTATTTATATGTATTGTAAATATGGATAGTTTTAATTTCCTTCATGATTTTCTGTTTTCTAATTTTTCTATAATAATAATTTTCTTGTATAATAAATATTTGAAGTGCATTAACCTTATGGTTATGCAGGTAACTGTTATTATTGGAAGATTCATGCTAAAATATTTAGGTGTGAAATGTCTCTGCATCTCATTCTCAAATGCGCAAGGAAAAAGACATGCATATAAAAATATATGTTGAAAAAAAGAAACGAGAATGAGAAAGCGAATATGGTGCAATGTTAACAAATATTTAACCTATGCGAGGATATATGGTATTCATGGTACTGTTATTTCAGTATTTCCTCATGTTTGAAATTTTCATAATTAAAAATAAGTGGGGGTGTTTTATTCCAGTGAGAACTGAGCATATGCAGATGCCACCTCAGTGCAGCTGAGAACTATTTCCTGAACATCCAGCTTCTAGCTTGGGAATTGTTTATATCTCCCTCAGAGCTGGGTTCTTTCAACAGGAAGACATATTTTTTAAATATAAACAGTCTTTTTGTTATTTTGTCTTTGTTTTTGTTTTTTGTTGCATTATAGTTGTACTGCTCAGAGAGAGCTCAGATTCTTCTAAAGACGCTGGATGCCATTACTTCATGCTTAACCCTTCTTAAGGATGCCAGGTTCATCTCCTTGATAAAGGAATTCCATGAAATTGGCTGTTCTTATGGATTTTTCCCACATCTTTGAAATACTTTGGAAAGTATATGTATTCTTTATAAAAGAAGTTGTAAAGAATTGATAAGGCTCACACAGGCATGCTGTTAACCTTTCAGTGGCTTCCGCTTGCCTTGTGCAAAATGACTATCTGCTGCCTTTCTCAGGAGACTCATCAACTACCAATCCCCGTCATCGTTTGCATTCCAGGCTCACTTACTGGACCTCTGTTGCTCTCCTCCAGTCTCCAGTTAAGTGTTACTTTCTCCAGGCTGTGTTACCTGACCTAGCCCCTACCCCTGCCACATTAGGCCAGCATCCTCCTTAAGTGTTTGCATATTCATTTGCTCCTGAGTCATCTTTATAGTGGACAGTAACCTACAGAGAAAATGATGATTAAATTTAGCTTTACCAGATTCCTTTATTTTTATTTCTAGCAAATGATTATTAATTAATAGTTGGACCTTTGAATATACTGCAATGTAATGAGATTTTTATGGAGTTAATAGTCTTTTAATCTTTTTCCCAATATGTTGAAGAAATTAATTTCATTTTGTCTTTATATTATTCAAACTGTCCATGGATACTTTAGGAAATCACTTTTTTTTTTATAAGCTCAAATAACACTCAGTTTTATGAAGAGGAATTATCACTTCCTAACAGTTTGCCAACTAGTATCTTTCAGCATTTCCTATCTTACATAATGATAGTATTGTTTTGTGCAGCATAAAAGAACTTTCCTTCATACATATTAATTCTCTAAGAACCAGTATTTTTTTATTGTCTCATGACTAATGGTCATTCTTACAAGACAGTGATAAATTAGCTATTATATTGCTTCCTGTTAGTTCTGGGAGGAATCTTTGTATTTATACCTCTGTTTTTATTTTTTGTTAATAATATTTAAAAAATTATTTTAAACCCTTCAAGTCCTTCATATTATGATTTATTTTATCCTTGACTACCTTAAATAACCAATCAATTGACTCCTTACTTCACCCTCTTTCTTCTCTGTGTCCTCCCTCTCTGTCCCCTGTTTCTATTCCCACCATTCTGCAGTGCTGGGGTGAGGTCTGAAAAAACTTTGGTTTTTTTAAAGATTTATTTATTTTTTTTTTAACTTGTAATTTTTTAATTGAAACATAATTGATTTTACATATTTATAGAGTTAACTATCAGTATTTGTGTACAATATGTGATGACTGAATCAATATTATTAGCATGTTCATCATTACAAATCGTAATTATTCTTTGTGTTGCTTACCCAATTTCTCCCTAATCCCCCTCTCTGTCTCCTACCTCTAGTAACCATAGGTCTGTTTTCTAATTCTGAAAGCGTAATGTATTTTGTGGTCTTTCTTTCTCTCTCTCTTTCTTTCCTAGCTCTCACTTATGAGTGAGGACATGTATTATTTCTCTTTCTGTGCCTCGCTTATTTGACTTAATTTATCTTCTCCAAGTTCATACATGTTGTTGCAAATGGCAGATTTTCATTCTTTTTTATGGTTGAGTAGTATTGCATTGTTTATATATACCACATTTTCCTTATTTGGTCATCCGTCGATGGACATTTAGGTTGGTTCCATATTTTGGCTTTTGTAAATAGAGTTACTGTGAACATGGGAGTGCAGATATCACTTTAACATGATGATTTTTATTCCTTTGGGTATATACCCAGAAGTGGGATTGCTGGATCATATGGTTGTTCAATCTGTAGTTGTTTGGGAAACCTCCATGCTGTTTTCCATAATAGCTGCACTAATTTATAGTCCCACCAACAGTGCAGAAGAGTTCCCATTTCTCCACATCCTCACCAGCATTTGTTATTTTCTGTCTTTTTGATAATAGCCGTCTAACTGGGGTGAGATGATATCTCAGTGTGATTTTGATTTGCAGTTCCCTGATGATTAGTGATGTTGAGCATTTTTGATGTACATGTTGGCCATTTGTATGTCTTTCTTTGAAGAGTGTCTATTCAGCTTATTTGCCCATTTTTTAATTCAATTGTTTGTGGGGCTTTTTACTGTGAAGTTGTTTGAGTTCCTTGTGTATTTTGGATATTAATCCCTTGTTGGATGTATAGTTTGTAAATATTTTCTCCCATTCTGTATGTTGCCTTTTCACTTTGTTGTTGTTTCCCTTGCTGTACAGAAAACTTTTATTTTAATATAATCCCATTTGTTTTTTTCTTTCGTTGCTTTTGCTTTTGGGGTCTTATTCATAAAGTCTTTGCCCAGTCCTATATCCTGAAGTGTTTCCTTTATGTTTTCTTCTAGGAGTTTTATAGTTTCAGGTCTTATATTTAAGTCTTTAATCCATTTTGAGTTGATTTTGGCATATGGTGAGAGGTATGGGTCTAGTTTCATTCTTCTACATATGGATATCCAGTTTTCCCAGCACCATTTACTGAAGAGGCAGTCCTTTCCTCATTGTATGTTCTTGATGCCTTTGTTAAAGAACAGTTGGCTGTAAGTTCCTGGGTTAATTTCTGGGTTCTCTATTATGTCCCCTTGGTCCATGTATCTATTTTTATTCCAATACCATGCTCTTTTGGTTACTATAGCTTTGTAGTATAGTTTGAAGTCAGGTAGTGTAATGCCTCCGGTTTTATTTCTTTCATTCAGGATTGCTTTGTCCATTTGGGGTCTTTTGTTGTTCCATATGAATGTTAGGATTCCTTTTTTTTTTTTTTTTTTTCTATTTCTGTGAAAAATGTCATTGGTATTTTGATGAGAATTGCATTAAATCTGTAGATTGCTTTGGGTAGTATGGACATTTTCACAGCATTAATTCTTCCAGTCTGTGAACATGGAATGTCTTTCCATCTTTTGGTGTCCTCTTTAATTTCTTTCAGCAGTGTTTTGTAGTTCTCATTTTAGAGATCTTTCACCTCTTCTGTTAAATGTATTGCTAGGTAATTTATTTTTTAGGAAGCTATTATAAATGGGCTTGCTTTCTCGATTTCTTTTTCTACTTTGTTGTTGGTGTATGAGAATGCTGCTTATTTTTGCATATTGATTTTGTATGCTGCAACTTGTTTATGAGTTCTAAGAGTTTTTTTCATAGAAGTTATGGGTTTTTCTATATATAGGGTCATGTCATCTGTAGGCAGTGACAAATTTGACTTTGTCTTTTCCAGCTTGGATGCTCTTTATTTCTTTCTCTTGTCTGATTGCTCTGGTTAATACTTCCAATACTGTGTTTAATTGGAATGGTGAGAGTGGGCATCCTTGTCTTGTTCTTGTTCTTAAAGGAAAAGCTTTCAGTTTTTCCCCATTCAGGATGATGTTGGCAGTGGATTTGTCATAAATGGCTTTTATTGTGTTGAGATACTTTCCTTATATATCTAGTATTTTAGGGTCTTTATCATTGAGTGGTGCTGAATTTTGTCAAATGCTTTTTCTTGCATCTATTGAGATAATTATATGGTTTTGTCTTTTATTTTTGTTGATGTGGTATATCACATTTATTGATGTGTGTGCTGAACCATCCTTGTATCCCTAAGATGAATCCTACTTGACCACAGTGTATAATCTTTTTGATGTGCTGTTGTATTCTGTTTGCTAATTTGTTGAGGATTTTTGCAGTTTTTTCATTAACTTTGAAAATGTTATTTTTCATAAACCTTGTATCCACATTCTTTATTTTGTTTGAAATATTTCATGATCAACTATTTTTATTGAAACATAATTGATTGTATATATCTGTGGAATACAGTATTGATTATCAATAGCTGTGACAATATGTGATGCTCAAATTAGGATAATTAGCATACTCAACCTTACACATTGTGTCTCCACTTTCTAAAGTCCACTCATTCTTCATAATTTGGTGACTGGAATGAGGACATGGCAAGTGTGCACAATGCATTTGCTTTCATAGGTATTAAAAATTTGATATGATTGACTTTTAGAATAGAAAGAAATTTCAGAAATTATCTGGTTCGGGGGCCGGCCCGGTGGCGCACTGCTACAGTGCGCCGCTTGGGAGCATGGCGGCGCTCCCGCCGAGGGTTCGGATCCCACATACAGACCGGCCGCTCACTGGCTGAGCGAGGTGCGGGCGCAACACCGAGGGTTGCGATCCCGTTGCCGGTCCCGGTCCAGTACGGGCGCGACACTGAGGGTTGCGATCCATTGCCGGTCACGAAAAAAGACAAAAAGGAAAAAAAAAAAAAAAAGAAATTATCTGGTTCAAGACTCTTATGCCCAGAAAAGTGCAATGATTTGCTTAAGATCACACAACTTGTATATGGTTCGTCTAGAACTAAACCAAGGCTTAAACTTTTTCCAATCACATTCCTGGTGTTTTTATTTCTTATTCTTTAACATACCCCCTAACCCTTAATGTTACTCTTGAACACATACAATACATTAACATAGAATTACACACATACGTTTCTTTCATAATGTTTGATGATATTTTCTTGTTGATATGTCAACCAATTGAGGAAATAATATCAACTGGGAAACTTGAGGGTCTGTAGTTTGTTACATATGGTCTAACTGAGAACTTAACTCCAGATCTGGAGTTTTCTCACTGCAAAATCAACTATCCGTAGTTTAATACCTTATTAGTTAATACCTGGTTCATATCCAGAGTATGGATCCTAGAGTCAGATTACAGGCTTCAAACTTCACTTTATTTATTTCTTCCATGTATGAGCTTTAATAAGGTGCTTAATCTCTTCAATGCTTAGTTTCCTCCTCTGAAAAACAGGGATAATAATAGTCCCAACTGCATATTGTTGTTTTGAGGAACAAATGAAGGTATATTTAAAGAACTTTACATAGTGCCTAGCACAGTGTAAGCATGTGATAATGAGTTGTTGCTTCTGATGTTGCTGATGTGTTGTGTTTTTGTATTTCTATCTGTTTTTAATTACAGGTATTCATATTCTTTGATACACAGTTTGACCCTTTATTCCCAGTGTCGTCATGCTTATCTTTTCATAAACTTTAGCAGCAGATTATAGATCATCTATAGAATATAGATGAGGGTTTGCTGTCAAACAGGTCTGGTTTGGGTGAGTGAAGGTGCATGTTGTGTGTTGCTGTCATCGTCAGTGAATGTGGATGTTAAGGTCCATGCCTAGTGAGCAGCTCTGTAATTTATCATCTGGTTTTCTTATGCTAGGAGGACAGAGATGGCACTGTGTGGGTCAGCTGAAATAGTAGAGCACATTCTTCTGTTGGTTTATAGCCTCTTAGGGTCAGTTAGAACTGGGGTTAATTCAGCAAGAGAATCCATGGACTGTGACATGAATTCCGTCAGTTGTTCATAAATTATGAAAGAAATTCTAGGAACTGCTTTTAGGTTTTTAAAGCTCTGGGCCAGAAGGTTAATTACTTGCCTACAGTTCCAACCATCTTTCGGTGTTAATAGATACCGGCTGTGTTGGCCCTTCTGTTCTAGGCTTGCTTGCACACTATTATTTGAATGAAGTAATAAATCACTGTCTTAGGAAATATTTAATTTTTTTGGTAAATACCTGTAATCAGCTTAGAAATAAAGAATTAATCCATTCCCTTTAGAATATTTGTTCAACAGTAGAAAAATAGCTATAAATAATTATAAGTAATTATAAGACAATAATGACAATTATGTATGAACAAAAATAGATGTTAACTAATTAATTATAAACACAAATGAAAATTTAGTTATATTTTTCACACTTATAAGAATAGAGAGGGAATTTATTTTGCTATATTTATTTTCTAAGTGGTTTATTACTAACATTAGGCCAAATCAAATATTCTTTTACCTGTAGCTAATCTAAGAAAATCATTGAGTATAGAATCTGCATAGAAATAAATGATTTCCTCAGCATCACACTTTAAAATCTTCAGGGTTTCCCCAAGAAGTATTTTATTAAAATTTTCTTATTTTTATTAAAATTTACCTTTATGACCCGGCGGCGGCAGCAGCGGCGGCGGCGGTGGCTCCTCCTCACCCGAACATCGGGGTCCTCCAGACCCAGGCGCCCCAACGGACTTTGTTGGTAAATTTCCTGTTTGAAACTGATCAGCCGGTTTCCAAGGAAAGATGGCGACGGGTCTGAGCGGCCTGCCAGGAGACAGCGCGATCCTGTGAGCCGGTTTGCTGTGATACCAGAGTATTGTTTGCATTTCCAAGAGCAACAAAAGGCGAATAATTCTTTCAATAACTATCCTACATCGACAAACAAGTGGCAGCAGGTTCGAGGCTTTGGGGCCGACACAGAGGAGGACTCCTGAGAGCGCTCAAGCCCGGCTGCGGGAACGAGCGATCAGCCCAGTCATCAAAGGCCAGGAAAGCCAGCAAAGGACTCCACAGAGGCGGAGTGAAGCGCGCCAGACTGCCCCAGATCAGCGACCTCTATCCTATAGAACAAGAAGCCCTTGAAATGAATGACAGGGAATTTCGAGTGTTAATCCTAAAGAGACTGAACGAGATACAAGAAAACACAGCTAGACAACATGATGAAACCAAGCAGAGTTAACTAGTGTGTGTGCATGTTTACAAAAATATCCCCCAGGCTGGGAAACAACACATGAAAATTAGGTTAGTGACAAGCATATATTAACAACTTAAGAGAGAGACATTAATTTTGGCTTTCATTAGTAGTATTATTTTTATCTATTTTTAAAAAATATTGATATTTAAAAATATTAGGCCCTAATATTTTAATGCAGGAATTATAGTGCTTATGTCAAGGTTTGTCATAGATTGGAATAAGGGCACAGAGTGAGGAAGTGACATTTGTCTTGGAATATAGTGTTATGAACAATCACCAAATGAATTAATAATATAGTCACAGAGACTCTGATAAGATGGATCATTTAAAATATACTGTCAATTATATAGCATGTATTTTTATTAGTTCTTCATTTTTTTGATATGCTGGGATCCTCAAAAAAGGAGGTGGCCTAGACAACAGTTTTCATCATCTGTATTTCAAGAGATTTATCTAGTGGTAAATTATTAAATAATATCATTAATAGCCTACCTCTATTAAATTTAGAATGCCAACATTTTCCTTTAGTTTAGAAAAACTAAAGGAGATTTGATTTCCTCTAATATGTGCTTTCTCCTACCATTATTAACATTTTTCCCCCTAAGAGCAACTCTCTGTTGTTTTTCTGTAACTGCACTGTGCTTCAGATTGAAGAAAGTTTTATATTTTCTTTAGTTTTAGGGAAAAGAGAATAATTTTCTGAGTTTCTTGCTGCTCAAAGTTACATACTCATGATTCTTCCTTGCTGGCACCATTTACAGGAAACTCCTCTGTGTGCAGGCACCTAAGGTTTAACTACTTAGTCACTCCACGATCAGTGTTCATAAACTATGCTTGTAAATACTAGATTAAATAAAACTTCTGGTAGAAATTCCTAAAAACAGAAAACTGCCGGGTGAAAGATTAGTGATTTTTCTCATCAAAGTCTGACTTCCTAGCAACAAAATCAAATCAATAACTAAGGATACTCCTCTCTTACCTTAAATTGTGTCTTACCACAGCAGTGTGAAATACTCATGAAAGAAATTGGTTTTTTGGTCACAACCTTTAAAACTTTGCCAGTGTCTGTACTGTTCAGATCTTTCTGTTGTGAAAGTTTCCTTTGCATCTGCCAGCACTCACATCAAGGACCTCCTGAAAGCATCTTGCTTTCTTCAGACAAATCATGTGTATTGGGGGTCCTTTATATACACCTGGTTGCCTGAAGCCAGAGCATCCTGAGTAGGGAATGTTTTTCTTTCTCATCCCAACTAATTATAGTTTTATATTATTTATTATTTCTTGTTTTTTGGTCTCATATTCTTTTTTCTTTTTTTTTTTGCATTAGTAAAATTCGTTGTTTCACTTTCAGCCAATCTGGCTCTTTATTATTTCACACTGGAAAGTTAGTGAGCGCATACATACCTCTCCTTTTCTTTCCTTCTTCTCAGTGAATCTCCACTTACTTGATTTGGTGTCTCCTCAGAAGTGAGGAAGGGATACTGTAACTGTAAGATTCTTAAGAGAAAGGGTGCATCCTTTATTGATAATGCATTTTTTAAAAAAGACAGTCTGTTTTGATTCAGGTGGCAAACTATTTTGAAAAGCAAAGGCCCTCTAATATAATTTTTACATTTTATTGCCTACTTCCTTACAATTGTAAACTTTTTAAGCTTTTACGAGTATCTCTGTAAATATTCAAGGAGTAAATGTCAAGTTCATGTTTTTTTCGTCTTTCAAAGATGGTGTCCTTGGGTTTAACTTCTTTAAATCAAGTGAGCTTTTTCAGGATTTGATTAATGGGAGCATTCCAAGAGTAACAAGGTGGGGTTCAGTAAGGTCAGTGGGGTTTCATGGCTCTTTTTGCTGCAGGGAAAAAAAAAAAAGTATTTCAATTCACAGAAAGGTGCCAAGAATGAATTTGAGCTGCTCTCATTTGTCAGTGTGGCATTTCACCTTTCTCTGTGGTGTACTTCTAATTTATTAGATGCTCCATAAGTTTGAAGGTATTGGAATGGTAAAATTGGAAAAATGACTGGGTGGTGCTTTCACAATTACATGTTTTGGTTTAATTTTCATTTAGAATGATCCAGTTTGCTGTTTTGTGATAATTACCTTAGTCCACAAAAGCAAAATAAGCCACTACCCAGATATTTTTGAAAAACAAATGTAAAGTTCCTCTAAACAATTCCTATATAATACATATATTTTAAAGTTCAACCATGTGGAACCATCTCAAGAGTATTTTTCATGAAACATACACTTTTTAGGTTTGCTTTCCCATTGGAACGTGTTGCCATCTCCAAACTGATTTTTGTTAGAAAACTGAAAGTAAAAAGCAAAACTATGGCTCCAGAATCTTTAAAAATTATTTAATTTAAATTAATTTAATTCTTTAGACATTATTTAATTTGGATTCATTGAAAATAACTGAGTTGACTTAATTGTATTTTAAATTATATTTTGTATGCGTGTACATCTTTTCAAAGAATTATGAAAGTTCTCTGAAATCTATATAAGTTTTTGAAATATATTAAATGACAAAATAAAAGTTTAAATTATTAAAATGCTTTTTTGAAAATGGCCTATTTAAATTTTAGTCAAAATCTCTTAAAACTTGTGTGTATACATTACATATTTAGCTTTCCTGCATTTTTATAGCATCTTTCAAAGCATAGGGCACATTGGCTATACTTTTTTATTTTTAATTTATGGTAAAATATATATAACATATAACTTATCATCTTAACCATTTTGTGTGCTGTTTAATTTCAAGGTTGATCATGGTTGTTGTTACTAAATCTGTTCATTCAGTGTGTTCAGTAGCATAAACAAAAATTTGATCTCTGAGTCTTCTGATAGAATGGTCAAGTTCACTTCTTAAATTCTTAAATGGCCTAATTTAAGAATATCAAGATTAAAGTGGTTTGCAAGATTTTTCTTTATTTTATGTTATGTATACATAGATTTTTAGAAAAGATTTTGTCAAGCTCTTGGGCACTGAGGTGGTTAGGTCGCAGGAGATGGATATTCAGTGATTTAGTAGCTTTAGGATCCTTTTATTTTTAAAATATATGATAGCCTAAACTCCTTTCACAATTTTCTTAAGATGCTGTTTTAATCCTTGGTGTGTTAATCCTTTGATGAGGACTAAAGTTCTTCTAATGTCTTTATTTGAAATTATATTGCATAAACAGTGCTAATGTCAATAAATTATAATCTTAGTGTCCTATATTACACCACAATCTGATTTTTTCCTACTGTTTATAGCTGTACTTGCCAGTGGGTGTTTGTCATCATCATGCTTTTTCTTTGTCAATGACTCAGGTGACTTGTTCAGAGGTCAGGCTGGACTCAGTAAGGTATTGCACGTGGCATCCAGATGTTCCCTTGCATTACCACTGCTGCTTTTGGAAGGCTATTTCCTATTTGCTGGAGCTCTTTTCTAACATCCCCCACATATGTTTCAAATACTTTTAAGCTACATCCATCCCAGGTGTGCCAGCAGTGAGATTTTTTTTTTTTTTTGGAGGCACTTATTTCAAGCCCAGTAAGCTAAAATACTTCTAATTCAAAGTTGAAGAGTTACAAAAAAAGTGTGCTTGAATAATGTTAAATTGGCATCAGAAACTGCATTCGTTCAATTCTTTTGCCTTTCCAAATGACTTTAGCTAAGTCCTTCATAGCTAAGTCCTTCACCTGCCCCTTTCCCAGCCCAGGTGTTTCTCTTAAATCTATTTTCTTGCTTTATTTTCTTCATATAATTTATCATCTGAGATTATGTTATGTATTTTCTTTAACTTTTTCTTGTCTTTCTCATTACACTAGTAAAATTGAAGAGACTGACTTTTGTGAATCTATTTGTAACTGCATTCTCAAAGCCCAGGACAGTAACTAGAAGATGGTATGTGCTCAAAAAAGTATTTGTTTAATGAATGAACAAATTAGCTTCATGGAGTATCCACATTGTGGCACTTTTTAAAATCAACTTAAAATCAACTCTTTATAGTTACCATCATGTTTGTTTGTTCCTGATGTGTCTGAAGAAAACACAGTGGATTTTAATGTTAATCAGTGTCCAAACATAATTTAAAGAAACAGTTTTAAAGAACTAATTTTCCTCATTTAAATGAAAAGTGTTTTGCTGTTATGTATGCTTCAATATTATTTATGCTGCTATGCTCAATAAATCTGACTATTGGTAGCTAAATCTCATACTGTAGTATATGGTACTTGTCAGTATTGTATTTACCTTCTAAATGTTGAAGGTAATTACCTATGTATAGTTCTCAAGGCACAGCTTAATATTGCTTCCGTATTTGCATTCACATGGGACCTGCTTTACGACATAACACACATTCCTAACCTGTCTCCTACTTTTTCCTGATGAGCCTTGATAACTAAAAGAATGCATAAACCTATCAGTCAGAAGGATCTGGTTAATGTTAACTGTTACTGTGAGAAGTAGATTTTTTGCCATTAACTTTAGAAAGCGTAATCCAATTTACACAAAATACTAGCCATATTAGTAATTATGTGATGAGATAGGGGTTAAGAGTGTGTTCAGATTATGATTCCAACATTTAGTAACTGTGTCATCTTGGGCAAATTACTTATGCCTTACTTTCTTCATTTGTAAACTAGGGATATGAATACCTAGATCATACTGTTGTTACAAGAATTTAAGCTGCTAATATATTTTAACCATTCTGAACTATAGAACAGAGCTTAATAGACTCTGTATTTTCAGCTATTGTTATTATTATTTCCATTTATATTGGTTTTTAGCTACACTTTTTCGCTAATTTTCAGATTAATTTATTTTCATGTTAGTTGGAATTTAAATATTGTGATTAGCTTAAGCAAAATGAAGACAGTAAGTATCTAAATCTACCTGAGAGATTAAAAAACAGTAGTTACTTGAACTTGAATCATGTTGTACATCAGAGTAGATGTACTGACAATGTTCAAGTGAGAAAGAATGATCTGTATTCTTAGAGTTAACTCAAGTTGAAGGTTAGTTCCTGTTCATAGCATCATAATTTTGTGTGTAGACAAAAATATTTCCTAGAAACACACTCCTTAAAGTAATTTGAAACAATGGAGGAAAATATGAATATTTAATGCATAATGTAAAGAAAACCTATAACTAACGACTTGTCTTTAATATGCAAGTTAGGGAAGTGACTTTAATAGTTACTAACATGTTGACTGTATAAGTAACTTTTAGTTTCAGACTGTGTGGAACAGCAGATAGCTTTGTCCGTGGAGTCTAAGAGAGGCAGGATTGCCCTAAATGTGCTCCAACCAAGAGGGTAGTAAGGGTGGCAGTTTGATGTAAAGAGTTTAGGCTAATTTGCAAACTACATACAGTTTTTAAATAAATTGTTTATCAAAACCATTTATCTGAACTTAAAACTGGAGTTATGTTCTGGGATAGTAGACTGAATGAGTGGAGTTGAACTTACCCAAGTTTTTCAAATACGTCAGCTCAGCATCCACTGGATTTCAGGGTTGGAGTGTGGGTGGGGTAGAAATACCAGTCACCTAGAGGTACCAGTTTCTATTCTGAGCAGTGCATATGGGCCTCATAGGCAGCAAATAGATAGACATCAGCGATAACAATTATCACCATTATGAGTAGGGTGACTGTGTTAGTTTGTGAGGACTGCTGTAACAAGATACCACAAACTGAGTGGCTTAGACAACAAAAATTTGTTGTCCAACAGTTCTGGGGGCTAGAATTAGAGATGAAATCAAGGTGTTTGCCGGACCATGCTCTCCGAAGGTGCTAAAGGATCTGTTCCAGGCCTCTGTCCTGGCTTCTGGTAGTTCCTTGCTTGTGGCAGCATAATTCCAATCTTCACATGGCATTCACCCTGTGAGTCTCCGTCTTTGCAAGCCCATCTTTTTATAAGAACATCAGTCATCTTTGATTAGGGGCCCACACTACTCCAGTAACATTTGCAAAGACACAGTTTCCCAATAAGGACACATTCTGAGGTACTAGGGGTTAGAACTTCAACACATGAATTTGGGGGAGGCACAATTCAATTCATAACAGGTGACCATATATTTTTATTGTCCTAATAGGGACACTTGTGAAAGTGAAATGGAGCATTATTGTATCAGACAGGGTTCTCCAGAGAAACAAGATCATAGGATATATAGATAGATAAATATGAGGAGATTTATTATGGAATTTGGCTCACTCAATTATGGAGGCTGAGAAGTCCCACAATATGCCATCTGCAAGCTGGAGACACAGGAAACCTAGTGATGTAATTCAGTCTGAATCTGAAGTCCCGAGAACCCAGGGAGTTGATGGCATAACTCTCAGTCCAAGGTCAGAGACCTGAGAACTGGGTGTGGAGGCCGGCTGGTGTATGTACCAGAGTCCAAAGGCCCAAGAATCAGGAGTTTCAATGTCCATAAGCAGAAGAAGGTGGATGTCATCCCAGATCAAGGAGAGAAAGAATTAACCTATCTCCACTTTTTTGTTCTATCTGGGCTCTCAATGGATTGGGTGAGGGCAGATCTTCACTCAGTCCACTAATTCAAATGCTATTCTCTTTTGGAAACATCCTCACAGACCCAGAAATAATGTTTTACCATCTATCCAAACATCCCTTAACTCAGTCAAGTTGAAAATAAAATTAATGAGATATTAATAATTCTTCTGGGATAATAAGTATAAACTGAAACTGCCTTAGGCAAACCTGGATATATGGTTACTGTAGCTAGAAGATAGGTATAATATATCCCATATTTCAAACTTTCAGTGAGGTTGAATAACCAGCTAGAAAGATTATGAGCAGTATTCAAACCCAAGACAATCAGATACCAAAAGAAGGGAAAAAGTATGCTTTTAAAAGAAGTTTGCCTTTTCATGTCTGTAGGCAAAATTTCTATATTATGGCACTAGGCAAAATAGGGAATGAATTCGTTATGCTCCCTTCTCTAAGATTTTCCAGTATTCTTTAACTTGTTGCTTTGCCTCCCACGGATTTGTCACCCCTTTTCCCCTGGGTGATGTGCCAAAGATTACTCAAAGCCCATCTCTTCTGAGCAGTGAGAAGCCTCAAAAAGGGGTTGATCTCCCAGAACCCTCAAGATAGAGGCATTCCTTCCATTTGGGAAATTAACCATGAATCGGTGTTCTCTTCTTGCATTTATTTTCCAGCCCAGGAAGTTACAGGAAGAGACATAGGTAGGGTTATAGTTTTAACAATAGAAGCTGGTAACATGCAATTAAGTCGATCCACTAACAAAAGCTTGATTTTAGCAAATATTCTTTTCTTACAGCAATTTCCCAGTATCTTTGCATATCAATCAGTAACCTCTCTGTCTTTGAGCCAGGAACCTTGCTGTGTTACAATTCTTTATCTTACAACAGAGACTATATAGCCTGAGGAAAATTTCCTGCCCTTTGCAAGGTCAATACTTGAAACTGCAAGGCTTTGGAAAACCAGGCCCTGTGAAGTACATTTGCTTTTTGCATACTCTACATTAACTATATCTCTTTCCTTGCTTAATCAGTTTTAGCTATTAGAGGAAATAGTAACCTGTTATAAGATATTAGGCTTAATTAACATACAATTATTTAACTAATGAACAGTCTTTGATTTTTGTTTGCTGGCTATTCTATTGGTATTTGAGGAAATAGTAACCTGTTATAAGATATTAGGCTTAATTAACGTACAATTATTTAACTAATGAACAGTCTTTGATTTTTGTTTGCTGGCTATTCTATTGGTATTTGGAGAACAAGATCACACATAAAGCTATATGATACAAAGAGAATAGTTGTGAATATTAAATTATTTTATGCTTACTAGAAAAATGATGAAATAACTTTATGTAAGTGTAAACCTCTTTACTATTTTTATGATGCTTTATCTGTGATCTAGATTTGATTTTTTGATTGACTTGATTGTTAACAGAAAAATAAGAAGGAAACATTTTAGCATTGTTTATTATCTATCACTGAAGTAAAATACAATTACTTTAAAAACCTAAAAAATTATTTTTTATACTTTAGGAAGAAGAAAGTAAAAAATTGTCTGAAATTCTATGATGCATAAGTTACCAACATGAGCGTTAGTATTTTGCTGTTTTGTTCCAGTCCTGTTTCTTAGTACGTGCATGTTTAAAGGTTAAATATGGTTAAGAACTCCATAAGGATAGTTCCTGCCATACTCCTGTTACTGCTGCTGATGCTATTACTGCTACTGCTGTTATTATAATTTTCATTTTTGTCATCGTCCTCAAGGAGAAGAATTCTAGAAATATCAGAGAAGCAAAATCAATATGACTTAGAGACTGGATGTAGGGGGAAGGGAGTAAAATGGGTTTCTCAGATGGCTCCCAATTTCTTTGGTAAATGGGTGAATGTAGTCTAACTAATCAGCACAGGAAATACAGGACGCACAAGATCAGAGGTAAAGATCATGAATTCAGAACAATGCCTGCTGAATTTGATTGAGTTGCTTGTGAGATATCCAAATGAGGATTCCTGGTGGACATGTTGGTTTCTGGAGACTGGGGCTCAACAGAGATCTCGAATTACCAACTTAGGGTTTTCCTAGGTGTTACTAAGCCTTTATTCTACTGACTGTGAAAGCCACACCTTCCTAGAGTCACAACAATCGCAAGGTCAAGAATTCCAGGTTGGCTTACCTAGTGTGAAGGTTGATTTTTGTCTCACAGAAGAGGTTGGCAAGTCTGGATAGTTCATACAAGAGGCAAGCAAGTCTTGTCCTGTTTACATTGCCAGTGTTTCTCATTTTTTTTACATTTTGGGTGATTGTCACCATTTTACAGTGCACAGTCCAAAGGGAGAGTCCTAGGTGCTCCTCCTCCAGGAGGAGAGGCTAGAAAATGCTGCTCTGCTGGGGGCACCACCGCAGATTTTTCCACTCGATGTTACTGCTGGAAACACTAAGTTCAGGAAAACACTGCAAGACCCCGTGTGTTACTGGGTCGGCCTTGAGACCCAGGAATGTAGCTATCCATCTTGTGAAACAGTGTCAGGAACCGTGGAGAGGTCGGGGAAGGCCTTGATGAAAAGTGATAATTGGATCGAGCAAAAAAGAGCTCATTGTTGTCCTGATAAGGGAGTTTGTTGGATAAAGCCTGTGATATCCAGATTGAACTAGAATCAGAATCAAATGGGACATGCCCCTTTTTCTTTTTACTGAACAACCAGGAATTTTTAAGAGCTCCATCAGTGATTCTAACTTGCTGCCAAGGTCAAGATACAGTGATCTTTCCTAATTTTTGCTCTGGCAAAAAGATCTATATCACCTGCTACAGTCCTTCTCCCTATCCTTTCACTTTTACTTTCCAGTTAATCCTATTTCTTCTCTAGTGTTGCCATATCCCTACAGTTATTACAGCTCAATGCCCCAAAAGGCAGAGCTATGTGAACTCAGACCTCAGACAGTGGGAGGAGGAGGGTTGGAGGGGAGATCCAGGAGAAGGAAGGCAGGAGGGTCAAAAGTCTGCCTCTGAGAGGAAGGAAAGACAGACAGAAATTCTACATTTGCTGAAGGCAAATATTTTATTGTGTTGATCTTTGAATGCAGCCAGGCTCTAGTATCCTGCCATATAAGTACATTGCTAAATGAAAGAATAAGTACATTAGAGATTTTAAGCTACTGCTCATTCTAAATAATTAGACTTTGTCAAGACAGCACCTTCAGATTCCTCTTGTAGATGAAGTTTTGTCACATTTTTGTCCTTTCACAGTTTGAATTTTTAAAAGATGTGACGTTCATGTGTGTGCTTGCTTGTCTTAAAAGACATCTTGGCTGTTTTCTAAATTATAACTTCTTGGTGAGAGGTACTAGATTGTGTCAGAAAGTATGGATCAATTATTATTTTGTTTAATTACCAATAGTTCTGTTTAACATGTAACAATTTTATGAAATTATTTTGAAACTCATAGCCTTAAACAAGACAGATTCATTCATATGAAACCTTTAAAAAAAAAAAAAATGTTGGGCCGGCCCGGTGGCGCACTGGATAGTGCGCCGCTTGGGAAGTGCGGCGGCGCTCCCGTCCGAGGGTTCGGATTCGAAGGACTAGACAGG
>NW_007727963.1:214780-241713 GCF_000696425.1 Galeopterus variegatus
ATACCGAGGGTTGCGATCCCGTTGCCGGTCCCCGGTCCGGTACGGGGGCAACACTGAGGGTTGCGATCCGTTGCCGGACATGGAAAAAGACAAAAGACCAAAAAAAAAAAAAATGTATCAATGAATTAGTTAAAGACCCCTGTAATGAGTAGTATAGTGACAAAACAAATTGATTAAACTAAAGTATTTTTAACAAATTCTTAAAATGAGGAGACTGAATTTGGGCCCAGGTATTAAAAAGAATATGCAGCAAAAGTCCTGGTGGTGAATGTTGTTTATTTCTGAATATTAAAAGTGCCCGCTCCACAGGAGGAGAGGCTGCAGTCCTCTGCTCTCCTGCTGGGCGCATGGCTGTGTCAGCCCAGCTGTGCCTGGAGCTTCCTGTTGAAGTAGCACAGGGCGCATGTGGTGGCCAGGACCTGCGTGTGTGAGGAGTGATGGACAGGGCCTGCACTGCTACTTTACGCTTTCTGACGTGGAGGCTTCCTGTACTTGCAGGTGAGCGTCCCTATCAATGTCCCTACTGTGAAAAAGGATTCAGTAAAAATGATGGACTGAAGATGCACATTCGTACTCACACAAGGGTAAGATTATATTCTGCTCATTAATATTGATCATAAAAACCGTACTTATGTTAAAAGAAATGTATTTAACTTTACATGAAAAAATAAAGGTAATGCATCTGAAATTGTATGTTTATATTTATGATGGACATTTGAGGATAATTTTTTTAAGGCATAACAATGAAAAAAGAAACCAAACATCTAAACCCCAAAAGGGTCCCCATTCTTTGAATTATGAATCAGTAGTCAGGAGTTATAAATGACAAAGTGCCAAACAAAGACATTTTAACATTTTAATGCTAGAAAATATGAAGGTTTGTCTTGTGGAATATTTGTCCATAATAGGAACATTCTTGAACAGAGGCAAGTCTGTCAGCATTTGGCCATTAAGTAATGCTTATAAGCAAGTTTATTTGCAGGAAAGATGTTGCAAATAATGTAAATTATGAAAGAGTTGGAAAACACGGATGGATAGCCCAATGCTTTTCAGGGCATGCCCAGTGCTGTGTTTTATTCTTTTTCTGAGGGTGCCCTTTGTTCCGCTGCTGTCAACACTTCTTACTGGACTATTGTCATTCTGTTATATATGGCTTTTCCAGACTCAAGCATCTGTCTCTCAGGCTTTTAAAAATAATGTGAGCAGCTCACCCTCTATCCAGATACATTTCTTAGCTCACTATTCAATTTAGGGCACAATTAGCCACTTTATATGAACTATGCATCTTTCACTGCATTATCTTCACACAGTTCCTTTCCAGTTTGGCCTTTAAAAGCGCTTATGGGCAGTATATAAATGATATATTTTTTCAAATTTTAAGAGACAGGTCTAATCCCCTTAAGAGCAATTCTAATTTAGGCCTCTCTTGGATTTTACTTTTTACCTTACCTATAAAATAAAAACTTTAGAGAAAACACGTAATAATAATATCTTTCCTCGTATAATAATATTCTAGCCTTCCACTTCAGTTCTGTAGCATGTAAAAGATACCCTCTGAGGTGCTGTTAAGGAAATACTTCTTGTCTTCTTGGTGAAGAGAGGAAGCTTCTCCACTTACTTAAGCAAATCTATTGCAGGTTTCTCTTTCTGATTTATAATATCATATTTATATTATATGAATATTAAGAATTGGCATACTTACTAAATATAAAAGTACTTCATAAACCATAAAGGATTAGATGAATGTTACTGTTTGTAATAGTATGATTTAAATGTACAGTATTCAAAATATTTATTTCACGAGTATTACTAAAGAGGTTTAAGTTAATTTTAGATTAGTTTAGGAGATTATCTTATATGTGAGCAGTTGTCACAAAGGTGTCAATAATGTATTTATTTAAAATATGCCAACATACAAGCAAAGGAGCTCTGGTTCCTCTTAAAAGAAACTAGTAATGTTAACCAAAATTTGCATATTGTATTGTTTCATTTCACATGATTACTGAATACCTTCTGGATTTTCTCAAGAAAATGTGATATTTCCAATGCGATTAATTTATCTTTTACTTTGTTTTAATATAAAGTTATTAATGAGAATAATACAAATACTTAAGATAAACACAAAGACTACTAATTACATGCCGAGTAGTATTCTAGGACTTCAAATTTATTAATTCATTTAAGCCTAACGACAACTGTATGAGGTAGTTATTATGATGATCCCATTTTGAAAAATGAAAAACTGAGGCACAGACAAGTGGGAGATTTGAGATTTGCACCTAGAGTAGCTACAGAGACTACCTCTTGCCTACTGCACTTTTTGCCTTTTATTTATAAATATTTTCTCCTTCTGCTGATCCTGTTAATTTCCTGTATATTTCCAAATTAAACAAATACTGTAATGATGCCAAACTTAAAAGTCTAATGTTCTTTTTAATTTTTGAATCTTGACAAGGATCCCAACACTGCCTCCAAAGTGTTCAACTGTAGATGGTACCTTGTCAGAAGTTCTCAAACACTAACTGTACGAAAAGAAAACAAATCCCAGCCTTTGACTGTGGGAACCCCAGAAAATGCATAGACCAGAAGCACCCAGGGTTTTAGACAGAATCCCACACAATCATTAGAGGGCACTGTGAAAGGAACATGGTTAAATAAATATAAGCATTTTGGGTTTTACCTCAAACTCTTCTTTAATTTTCCTTTTTCATGAATTATTTATATTTTATCCATAACAGCTTTAGTTTTGAAATCCTATTTCCTAAACACTGAATAAATACAGATATTTGCATGTTAGACCAACTTTTCAGAAGTGTGTTAGGGTTATCAGCTAGTACAACCAAATTATTATCAAGAAACAAAAGAGATTTTTTTTTTAAAGTTCTAGAGGGACCATTTGTGCAAGGTTATATTTTCCCAGTATTATATGCATTCGTAAGACTCAGTTCAAAGAAGATACTGTTACATTTGGACCATAACATGTTTCAGTTTCAATTTTGTATTCATTTTACATTTAGCATTTAGATAGCTCTAATTTTCAGACATTTTTGTCCTATTTCAAAAGCTTTTCATTCCATTACAACAACAACAGTGATGACAAAATCTATATGATTAAGTAGGTTATATCTTTAGGAAGTTTGGTGAGCCTAAACAAAATGCTGTGCCAAGCCTGCATGCCCAGATTTGCATTCTGTGGTGACTGCATGAGCACCTATGGGAGGGAACACAAAGCCATTTCTCTCTGGTTACAGGAAGAGTGGGAGATACTTTTGCCAAAAGGCCAGTCATCGGTCTTTCTTCATGGAGAGGCCAGGGCATGACAGAGGCTACTGGCTTTTTCATTTTCTTCACTATGTTCTGTTTATTTTGGTTTTCAGAATGTTGGCTGTGTTGTGCGTAGATAAGCGTTTCTTTGTATTTGTCCTGATTAGATCTGCAGTCTGTTGTCTTTAGTTAAATTTTGGAAAATTCTCAGCCATTTTTTTTTCCTAAAATATTTATTAGGTCCCCTTCTTTTTGTCTTCTTATGGGATGCCAATTACATATACTAGAATGTTTGATATCTTCCAAGAACTTTTGCTTGCTCTATTCTGTTTTTGTTTTGTTTGCTTTTTGCTCTTAAATCTCAGTGTTTTTCTTTTTGTCTTTGTGCCAGTCTGTGTAATGAAGTTCATTTTTGATATTATGTTTTTCATTTCTAGCATTTCCATATTTCCATTTGCTTATGCATGTGGTCCACCTTTTTCACTGGATTTTTTGACATTATAGTTACTTTAAATATATCAACCATCTGGTCCGTCTTTGGATCTTATTGCATTGACTATTCTGTGTCTTGATTATGGGGCAGAAGAGTGTTGCTTTTTACTGTCACATAATTTTTGATTGAATGGCTGTCATTGTTTGTAAAACAATAGAGACTGAGGTAATACTATTTATGCCTGGAAATAGGTACACCTTCTCTTCTGCCTGCCATTAAGGTGAGGGGTTGAGCTAATCTAGTCAGCAGTTGAGCTAGATTTGGGTTTTGTTGTTGCTGTAGTTACCACAGGCTCTAAGTTCCTCCAGTGGTTGGCTGCTGATACCTTGTTCTTCATGCAAAGAATGGAGAGTCAGAGGGTCTTTCTTAGAGATTCTTCCTCACCATCAGGTTTTAGCAGATGCTATGTGCCTTTTCCACAAAACAGGTCTTTCTCTCTCTGCCTTTGTCTCTCCGCTGGCAGTAGTCTGCTGGTGCTTGTTATGCAGTACAGGACTTAGGTGAACCAGAGGGCTTTCCTGAGACTCCTGCTCTAGCATAAGTATTTGGTGGATTCTCAGTACCTGAGCATTGGGGTTGGGGCTTTTTCAGCCTTCCTGCCCCTACTCCAGTTGTGAGCATCCCCTGCCTCTGACTCCATTCAGGGTCTCTAACTGTAGTGTCCTAGCCACTAGCCATGTGTGGCTATTTAAAATTTAAGTAAAATTTACTTAAAATTCACTTTTTTGGTCACACTAGCCATTTTACGGGTACTCAATAAGCACCTGTGGCTGTATTGGATAGCGAAGATCTAGAACATTTCCATCACCACAGGAAGTTCTCCTGAACAGCACAGGTCTAGATGGCAGAAGGGTTTGTGGCATCCTGGCTGTGGCAGCTGAGCTCCGCTTTATATTAGTGGAGGGTTTGTGACATACGTGAGGCTCCTGCTCCTCTTCCAGCAGCAGCAGGCCTCTCCTGTGGGTCATTGGGGCTCCCTTAGTGTAAGTACAGGGTGTGGATGTATAGGCAGGGTCTGTCCCTTCCCAGAAGCAGAGGGCCTTTGCCTGGCACCAGAGTGCCCAAAGGTTTCCTCTCCCACCCCCAGCAGCAGATGGCTTCTGCCTCCTGTCAGAGCAGAGTAAGATCTGGGACATTACAGGTGTTTCCCACCTCACTTGGAAGACTTTTGTTTCCTGTGTGAGAAGAGTCTGTGGCCTTAGTGATTTTCTGGTATTACCTGGCAGTGACTTATCACCACCTTGTACTCATACAGGGACAGAAAGCAGATGGGTTCCTTCCAGAATTCCTTCTTCACCCTCAGATCTTGCCTATGCCACCTTGGGGGACTCTAAGGTACACTGCCCTGCCCTACATCCGTCTTACGAGCATCTGATGGAGCCAGTGGGGAAGGGATGGTGAGTGGATGGGGACCAGGATTCTAACCTACATTGTCCCTCCAGCCCACAGTGGACCTTTGAAAATTTCTGAAAGCTTCGCTTGTTTTCTTCTTACCCACTTCTGTGGCAGCTGTCTTGTCCTCTGTACTCTGACAAAGGTAAAACAGTTCTGTGTTCTCTTTGACATTCAATTCGCTTGGTTGTCTTGTGACCTTAGTTCACAAAATGTTCCTTGATCTTAGGCTTGAAAAAATAACTGTAAATTATCCACCCTTTTGTCATTGTTAGGATGGGGGTGATGTTCTTTGTGACTTTCCACCTCCTAAGAGCAGTAATTTGTTCTTAACTGATAACCTTCTTCTTAGTAGTTCTAGATTAATTTTCTGCTTGGCAGCTGATAAGACCTGAAGTCCTTTCATTCCATGTCCAGTTAGTCCCTCCATTCAGTCAGGGAAGCACACGTATTTGGAGGCCCCATCTGTCCCAGGACACGTTGGTCTGGTTTCTGTAAAGGGGTCTGTTTCTCAGGGTGGGCTCAGCAAGTGACCCTTGGGGCACTGGCATGCTGAGCCACTTGACATCTCTGTCTAGATCCACCTCCTCCTTCCCACTTGTGGGTTTTGGTTTTTGCCTGGGTGATGGAAGAGACAGCTTTTTGGAGAGAGCAGGTCCTCTTTTTGAGGAATTTTCTTCATTTGAACCCTGTGGTTTCAAACCAAGTCTTTTTTTTTTTTTTTTTTCCTTTTTGTCTTTTTTCGTGTCCGGCAACGGATCGCAACCCTCAGTGTCGCGCCCGTAGCGGACCGGGACCGGCAACGGGATCGCAACCCTCGGCGTTGCTCCCACGCCTCGCTCAGCCAGTGAGCGGGAACCGGTCTGTATGTGGGATCCGAACCCTCGGCAGGAGCGCCTGCCGCGCTTCCCAAGCGACGCACTGTAGCAGTGCGCCACCGGGCCGGCCCCAAACCAAGTCTTTTTAAAACCACCTCAGAGGAGGTGAATTTTCCCAAGGCTTGTCGCCTCAGGGATGCGCCAGGCACACTGCCAGACCCTTGCCTCCTTCTCTCTCTTGCCTTTGTCTCCAGGGTCTTCCCAACTACTCCAAACCATATCTGAGGGAGATAAATGCCATTTGCTTAAGTCTGTGTGTGCAGTGCCTCAAGCCCATTTTAGTGCAGCATACTTAGGAGCTATGGATCATCTGGAAATTGTGGAACTTATGTTTTTATTGTCTTTAGACACAGTGAGCCAAAACACTCACTTTCAGTGAGTTGGGGCATATGCTCATGAATATCCATTTCATAAACATTAGGTTCAAAAGAAATTGTTTTTTTGTAGTGATTTACCACAGAACGCTTCATGTCTTGTTTAATCAATTTTGATTTTCAACATGGAAGGTACCTGGACCAATTAGAAAGTTATTTCAGAAACTCTGCCTTTTGAACACCACTTGAAAAACCCAATTATCTTACACAAGTTCCAGGGTTCTAAGATCACAGCTGTCTTTCTAGGTTTGTTTGTAGACACAGCCAGATTAGTTCTTACAAAATTAAAGTGGAATTGCCAGTGCTTAAAAGTAACAGCAAGTCTTTTATGTTGCTTTATATTTTGTTAATTTTCTTTTATGAACCTCCCTGTCCCTGATCCCTAGGTAGTTCAGATTTTAGTGGGCTTAACAGACCTACACACATTGTACTTTTTTCCAATGCCATGCAATGAGACCATGGGTTTCTGAGCTCATATTGGGGCGGAGTGTTTCAGAGCTCCTAGGCATCAGGTACTGCTGGATTTATCTGGAGACTCTGCATGGTATACCGATGTAGCATTTGAAAACTACCCCCCCCCCCCAAAATTGACTAAAACATACAGTTGGCCCATGAATCGTGTGTGTACCCTGTAAGCATAATGTTGAAGGAGAAAGAAAAGAGTTTATCCTATACAGGTGAAGATGTTACAGCAGGAGGCAAGAGGAGTGGCTGCCAAGGGACAGAAAAGGCAAGAAGGGTTTCCCCAGCTACAGTAGCATTGTATAATGGGGCGTCTGTAGCCTTGGTGGAGAATGGAAAAGAGTCTGTTATGGGAGAAACTCAGTTTGGAATCCTTGTGAACAAATTATGAGGCATGCAGAAAAAGCTTAGGAGATGGATGCAAAAGCAAGTCTATTGAGTCAGGCAGAAAGTGGGTGAGTCGATTCCAGGCAATGTCAGAGAGAGAAGGTGATATTTGAGTTGAGTTTTGGGGAATGTGGAGGAGGGTGTGCTAGGCAGATGTGACTGCATAAGCAAAGTGAGAGAGGTACCTGCAGATACAGGTAGGGTGGCATGTCCACTGAGACTAAATCTGAATTTGTGTGAAGTATGTCTGGAGTTGAGACAGGCTGGGACTGAGGAGTTGATGCGAATCTTGAAAACATTTTGCTGTGTGTAATGGGTTTGGTTTTGAGTACAGGAGTAACACGATCAGCTCGGTCCCTTGGAAGGGTTGCTCTGAAGACATTCTCCAGTGGGAATTGGAGAAGGCAGCACTGGAGGCAGGGAGACCCAGTCAGGGGGCATGCTAGAGACCGGTGAGCGAGAAAGGGGAGCCATACCAGGTGGCAATGCGATTTGAAAGTAGAGAGCAGATATGACAGACACCTTTGAGATAGCCTTGACAGGGTTTGGACATGAAATGTGTATAGAAGGTAAAGGAAAGCGAGGAGTCACAGATGAATCTGGGATGCCTTGAAGGGCTGTTTGGGGGTATTGTGATGTTGCTGTTGCACAGAGACAGGAGAAGCAGCTAGTAGATTGAAAGAGAAAGTAAGGGAGAGGATGAAGCAGGTACAGGGTTCACATTTTATAGGGTAAGTACTTGAGGAGCACACTCTACGTTTTTATTTTTATCTAGATAAGAAAAAGGGATTAAAAGCAAATTTAATAATTTTTTGAAAAAGTTTATTATAATTTTAGAGAAAATTTAAAGTTTTTAAAATTTTCTAAACTTCATCAGCTTTTGTGCTGATGAGGATATGGCTTATTGCCGCTATTCGAAAACATCTTCAATTTGGTTTTGGAATTAGGAAAATCTTTTATTGTTTAAGGAACCCACATATTTCTGGGGAATGTCTCGCAAATGAATCATTTAAGATAAATGACTTTAAAATACCATTGTGTTTTATTTGGCTCAGAATATATACCTGCATGAAATTGAGTATTCCTATTGTATCACAATAAGCTGCCTTTTGTGTGTGTGTGAAAGGGAAAAATCAGACCATTTGAAAAATAACTTTCTTTTCAGGGACTGACGGCATCGTTTTCCCCATTACTCTTTTTCTCCTTTATGAACATTCTTTTTGATGGTCATCAAACCACTTGGCAGAGTGCCCTCTGTTCTTATCCTCAGTGATATTTTATGCTCAGGAACTAGTCAGCTCTCTTAAAATCACCAGCAAAAAAAGTTTTAAGTTCCCTAGTTAGGAATATATACTTTTTGGCTTGCCAAATAATGTTCATAAAATCAGGAGTTCTGGTCCAGGCCTTCTAGGTCATGATGATTGGTTCTCTGGATTTCCATAGGCTTTGAGAGTAAGAGGTGAAAATTTAAACTAGATTTCATTCTCTTGACAAATTTCTTAGGTAACTTTATTATCCCACACACAAAAAAATAGACAAGTCTTTTGTGGAGTTAAATTCTGTTTCACTACATTTAGAGTTACAAGAATAGAATTACATTGATGTGAGTGATTAAGTTGGCCCCAGACATCAAATATGATTTTTCTGCAGTGTTTCTTAATGGTACTTACATTCTCATTCAATATGTCTATGCCTTACTCAAGGATTTTTCTGGGGGGAGGGGAAACTAGTACTACCCATCTAAAACATAATGTGCATTAGTTGGAATAAAGGTTTGATAAAGAAGTCTCCAAGTTGGTGCCATCAGTTTCTTCCCTCCTTGTATGAACATACTCCTGTTTACATCAACAAGTAGAGTCTAATGTTCCTTCCTTTGAATCTGAGCTGGCCACAGTGACTTGCTTGACCAACAGAATTCAGCAGAAATGATATTCTAGGACTTCAGGGGCTAGGTCATAAGAAACCTTGTAGCTTTTGCCTGCATCTCTTGGGACAAACCACCATGTTGTAAGGACCCTAAGTAACATGGAGAGACCAGATGGGCATTCCTTGCAACAGCCAATGTGAACTGCCAGCCATTTGAGTAAGCCATTTTGGATATCTAGTCTAATTGAGCTTTCAATGACTTCAGCTGCAGCCAACCTACTGTAATTGCAAAAGAGACTCCAGCAAGAACTGTTGCAGAGCCCAGTCAATCCACAAAACTGAGAAATAATAAGTTATTTTATATCATTAAATAAATAAAAAATAACAATAAACAATTATTAAACAGTAAACAAAATGATAATGTATTAAGTTTTGGAATGGTTTATTATGCAGCAATAGATAATTAAAACCAGTACTAAATATTTCACAGTGCTGTGTACAATTTTTAATTGTATAATATGCTTATGTATTTTAAAGTGATTGACATTTCTGGACAGAGTGTTGAAGGGGGAGCATTTACAAAATGTTTCTAAACAGAAATTAGATGTTATATCACAATATCACCGTTTACCAGTGGGAGCTATATTTTGTTACTCGAAAAAATACTTTTTAAAATTCAGTTTAGAAAAATAATACTAACAATTGTTTAGGAAGGTTTATGCCTTATGCTATTCTGAAAAAAATATTTGAGAGAACTAGAAACATGAACGTTAAGGTTCTAGTCATATTTATATAGTGTTTAATCCATAGATCCAAAGTCTAATGGCAAATTTGCTTATGTAAAACTGAAATTTGTATAAATAAGCTAAATTAAGAGCTTTCTTTTAAGATAGTAGGCTTTATTATTGGTGTGTTTCTGGAATGACTGAAGTGAATAGGCTTATCACCATGATAACATTTTCTTAGTTTCATTAGTACTTTTTAGAACTTTTTTTTTTTGCCAGTACATTTTAGAACATTAAATTAGGTAACCGAGTCTAAAACTGGGTTATCTAGCAGTATTAAAGTCAGGATGATACCTATTTGGGGGTACCAGGTGTGTAATTATTGCTGTTGGGTCTGGCAGTCTAGCAAATTCAGTCATGGGTAGTCTCTGCTCATGACTGGATGATTGGTTGGGAGCTGTTTAAAATACACAAACCTCTGTTTTCAGATTTCGCAAACCTATTGTTATAATTTGTTCACATATTTCTCTTTTTTAAACCATGACTACTGTATGGACAGGAATTACGTCTCAGACCTCTTTTTGCTCCGCATCGGTGCCTGGCACCTTGTGAGTTATCAGGTTTGTTGAGCGAATGAAGTGAAATTATATCAGAAGTAAACTGTACTAAATTTATACAATTAAGCAAATATATAACTTAATAAAATGTATGAATCTATTCATTCAACAAACATTAAATGACTATAGTGCCATTTAATGACACTGGAATATAAAGTAGGAATATAGCAGTAAACAAAACAGACATTATCTCTACCTTCAGTGGAGCTGGAAATCTGTTTACCATGAGTTTAATTCTTCCTTAATCAGCAATCCTTACTACAGACTTGACGAGAAAGTATGAGAAGATAAGATTGTGTGCATTCAGCAGATATTTGTGATGTGCTCACTGTGTGCCAGAAGCTATAGTGTCACAGGCCCTGCTTTGTTTCTGTCAGGAAACTTGAACACTAAAGACATTATTTTAAATAATAAGTAATACTGGTTCCCAAGTGTATTACTGCATCATGCCTAGTCTTCAGTCCTGGAGTCTTGGGCGTGGCTCTCTCCTAGCTCACGGTGGTCCTTTCTTATTGCCCTAGTTGTCTTCTGTTACATGTGCTTCTCTGCACTTCCCTGTTTTACAGTGTATGGGAGGCAGTTCTCTCTGTCTAGGTAGGAACAGGCAACTGTACATCTGTTGCTCTGTGCTTGATGCACTGTGGATACACACAGGCCCAGATTTCCCTGGTTGCCTTCTTGGGTTGTTCTTGTCATCTGGCTCCAAAGACTATGTACTCAGAGGTATACTTGCCAGAGAGGGGAGCCAGAGATCTGTGGTCCTCTGATGAAGCCATTCTTACCCTGTTTACCTGCCCTGACACACCTGACAGATAAAGCTCGGGTGGGCAGTGCACCTCAGGTCACAGCATGGATCATATACAATTCTTCAAGCTCCAGCCTTAACCCTAATGCTTGGTGACATCTTAGGACAGCATATTGGCATAGAAATGAATGAAAATGATGTTCTTAGGCGATAAGATTAAAACCCATCTCATTTGTAAAAAAGGAAATAGATTATTTGCAAACTGTAGTACTTTATTGTTAATGAAAAATCACTTTTCAATTAATCCCTGTATGCCAAGTCATATATTATTGTGCCAAGCCTTTGAGGTTGTGACCATTGATCTAAAGACTGTCCCTCTTAGATATTTGGACACAGGATAATTCATTTATTCTGCAAATGTTTATTAAGCCAACTATCTGCAAGTTCTATACTAGGTACTATATTAGTTGACTATATAGTATAAGATGCCTTGGAGTTTCAGGTAATTTCACATGGGTAGATCATGGAGTGTATAGAAGGTATAATACTAAAGAGGCTTCTGGGGTACACAGAGGACAGATAATGAAGATTCCTCAGTGCCAGATGAAAGTGTTTGGACTTTACCCTCAGGACTGTTGAGAAGCTCCTGAAGGTCAGTGGCCTGAGAGTTTTGGCTTTTTCAGGTCCTGCTAAGTACTTTATTGGCCAGTATCAGCTTCACCTGTATCATGTGGGTTTGTTCTAATATCTCAGAGATCTCTTTGTTCTCTGGTAATCCTCAGAGCTCAGCGATCCCTTGTACTCACCTCAGTCTGCTGATGATTTTTGATTATCCTGCCCAGGTGGTTTTGGGGAAGGATAAGAGAGCGTTTCAGGAAAATACTCCTAGGCAAACCTGCCCTGGAGAAACAGTACCATTTCCAGTTGCCTTTTTCTCATCCACATTTGGTCTCTCCTCTTTTTCCTGACGCTTCAGAGCGGGAATAAAACATCTGTGTCTAAAATCAAAAGGCTCTATATCCCATCCACCCTTCAGACTTGACAGGAGAGTTCTCAGCTTTTTCCTGCCCCACTCGGGTACAGTAGCACAAAGGCAAATGTCATATACGAGTATTTTTCCCCCATCTCTTACATAACTCTCAGGGACTGTTACTGCATCTGGAATTGACAGTGTTTTAAAAAGGTATTGGTGAACCTTTTGCGTTCATTATCATTTGAGTATATAAGTAATGTAAAATTTAGACAGAATTTCATTTGAAGGTATTATTTATGGAATATTTAGTTAATTGATTTATATTGCCATTATTCTGAACAATAGAAATAAAATTAGGTCCCTGTATTGCATGGTCTCTCTTGATCATATCACATAATGTCTCAAAAATTAAAAGCAAAGAATTTGTCTTAGGGAGCTCTGTGACAGTTTATATTTAACTTTGCTTAACAATGACTTCAAACAAGTCTTGCATACACAAAGAACTCCTGATTAAAGAAATTTCCTTTGACTAAATGTGGTATGTTTCTAATTGTAACTCTAAGATTTAGAGGAACATACATGTAGTCCCAGTTGGCCAACTAAACTTTATTGAGTTAGCTTCTGTGTTATGTGCTGTGCATTGAAGGAACAGTTAAGGAAAAGTTGCACCCTTACAGAGTTGGACGGAGGAGACAACCACATAGCAGATGGTGAAGACCATGAGTATCCCCAATGTGCTGTACATGCACACATAGCTATAGGAGGAACACCTACCCGAGTATGGGAGGAAAGGTGTCAGGAAACACAGAGAAGAGTCTAGTCTGCAGAAGTGGAAAACTGACTGAAGAAATCTACATGGCATGAAAAGAACATGGCTGAGCAGGAGCAGATTCTCCAAAGGAAACCAAGAAGAGAAGCCAAAGAGGTTGGAGGAGAACCAGGAGAAAAGAGGGAGCACTGAGCCAAGGGAAGGGAAGTGTTTTAGCATTTCCGGGAAAAATCACATGCTTTGCCTTTATCTTGGAGTTTTATGAGAAGCCCGTCAGTAAAAGCATTTCTTGTAGTTTGTTTAACCTAGTATTTGCCGCAATAATTTGAGCAGAGTGAGAGAGTGTGTGTGTTCCTCTAACATCTCACTGGGGCTAGTGTTCTACAAAGCACAATTTAAGAAAGGCTGGTCTGATCCATGCCATGTACGGCTCCAACAATACTTAAAAAGGTCAACTAAAGAAAAGAAAACAAACGAGAAAAGCCAACGCTGCAGTGGCTCCTTGCTCTCGCTGCCTACAAAACAGAGCCCAGCGGCTTAGCCCGAGGTGCCCTGTGCTGTCCTGGCACTGCCACCACTGCCTCTCCCTGTCGCCTGCCCCCTCCCTGCCCCCCAAGCACACAGGCACACTGTGGGCTTCAGCCACTCTGGACCTCACCTCCTTCTCCCAAAGCTGCACATTTTCCTGAATACACTTCAGTACTTTCTAAGGGAACAAATAAAATAACCCATGTTTTCTACCCTCTCTCTCCCCCACCCCCCGCCACTGTCCCTGTGGAGAGCTCACCTCTCCTTAAAGCTTCTGGTCAGGTTCCACTTGCTATGTATCCATCCCTGCCACCTCTGCCATGGACATATTTTACTGATTCATTGCTCAGTTTTTTCACTTTTATATTATTGTTTTCCTTTTTTAAAATTTTTTCCCTAGAGCTTAGCTCACTTATTTGTTCAGTCATTCCACAATATAGTTGTAGGTCATATGATATATTAATCCTTATTAGTATTTATGTATCTTTTCTGTAAAAATTGTGGCTTTCTAAATAGATTTTCATTAACATTGAAAAGGCAAAGTTTTATGACCTGGTCTCAGCCTCCAGGAGTTGTCTGCCTACCCAGAAGGGGAGATGGACCCTTGTATTGTTAAATTAGATATTCTTACAAAGAAAGAGGAACGCTGTGATAGGAGCACTGAGATATGGAAAACAAAGCAGCTAACTTTGCCTGAGGAAGACCAGGTAGAGATCACTGAGGAAATTTGAATTGGGTCGGAAAGTGCGGTAATGAGTTAGTAGGAAAAGGGGCAGAGCTGGGGGAGGGCATGCCAAATCGACCGAGTGCTGTGTGCCAGGATGTGAAGTTGTGCTTTGTGGGTTGGTGAGAAACCCACGTAGTAAGGCCCAGGGTGTGTGTTGGGGAGAATTGGAGCCTAAGTTTCCATTGCGGGGTGGGGGGGTGGGGGTGGGGAGGCAGGTTTGGCAAGACTGTGAGGAGCTTTCTGTGCTGAGACAGAAAGGTAGATAGGATTGATTCTGTAAGTAGTGCTAACAGGCTTTTATTGGTTTCCTAGTAAGGGAAGGAAACTGTAAGATCAGCAGTAATCCTAGGTGCTCCTTGCTTATTAAAAATACAAAACTGTGAAATAAAGACAAATGTTCATTCCAAGAAACTCTGTCCCCCATCTGACAGTTTAACTTTTATATCACATTTTTTTTTTACATTACGAGAATGGTCTTGCAGATTGCGACTGATAAAATTATAACTCAATTGCTAAGGCTGTAGTTATTGCTATTACTATCGTGAGAACAAAATAACGGGGCACAGTATTTTGAAAATATTTTTATAATTTGTAACCTATTTCAAGTGCAGTCTGGAGTCATAGAATATCACCTCTGGAAATTATATAAGAGGTCAGTTGACGAACCCCTTCATTTAAAAATGAGAGAATTTAAGTCAAAAGATGTTAAAGACTTAGTGTAGCTAGTTATACCAGGAGACTTTCTCTTTCTCTTCAAGTTCTTCTGTGAAATTATCTTGCCTCAAATCCATTTTGTCATGAAATTAAAGGGAAACTACATAATAGTTTAGGTCAGAGAGCAAGGCATACTATTTATAGTTGTACTAGTATTTTGAGTCATAGTAATATTTCATACAAAATATATTTTTAAAAATATATCATTGTGAAGTGACCTGCTGTATTGTTTTGCATTTTATTAACTCAGATATCAAAATTGTTTTTTTTTTCCTTTTTGTCTTTTTTTTCGTGTCCGGCAACGGATCGCAGCCCTCAGTGTCGCGCCGGTACCGGACCGGGACCGGCAACGGGATCGCAACCCTCGGTGCTGCGCCCACACCTCGCTCAGCCAGTGAGCGGGAACTGGTCTGTATGTGGGATCCGAACCCTCGGCGGGAGCGCCACCACGCTCCCAAGCGGCGCACTGTAGCAGTGCGCCACTGGGCCGGCCCCTCAAAATTGTTTTTAAGCAATAAGTCTGATTTCAAAATATAAGTTACTGGGAATATAGAATTTACTTAATGGTTAGGAATTTATATTTTAATTACTATTGAAATGTGTCTGTTTTTTTCCTTTACAGATTAGAGACCTTTAAAATAGATTTTTATTAGTGTAGAAAGGATGAAGTTCCTAAAAATGTATAAAACATAAATCATGTAATTACTTAATATTAGATGTAAATGAGTACATTTTAGAATGAATATTTATTGAGCATTGTATACTATGATGCATTGAGTTAGGGACTTAAATATTTGTGCTCTATTCAAGAAATTTTTTCAATGATCATATGAACTATGTATAATATACTGTCTTAAGAATAGCAAAATAGAAAATAGATCATGTAATTGCTACCTATTTTATGTTAGCTACCAATCTTTTAGACAATCTCCATGTATTTATCGAAACTGGAAGAGCTCCTCTTACTCAGCTCAAACTCCTACCTTATCTTGAGATAATTCAGGCTCAGTCTGAACATGGCATCAGACACACTAAGGATGTGATCTGTTCCTAGACTGTCTTAGCTATAGTGACCATTACAACTTCAGCCACCTGCTCACAGAATTACACCCTTAATATTTTCAATAATCCTGGTGTCAGGAATTGCTTTTGTTGCTACTCACAGAGACCCAGCCATGGTGTCTTAAGCATGAATGTGTTTATCCATAACAATCCCGGGGCAGGCAGTCCAGGGCTGGTTTGGTAGTTTCTCAAAGTCATCAAGGCTTCCATTGTTTCTGCTTCTCCATTTATAGCTTGTGGCCTCCATTGTAAAGGTTCCAATGTGAGTCAAGATGTTTGTTGGTACTCTAGCCATCACTTCCTCGTTCCAGGCAACAGGGAGCAGGAGGGGGGAAAGGACAACAGGATGTGCCTGAGCTGATTAATGTCCATTAAAAAGCTTTCTGGAAGTCCCGCCCCACAATTTCCACTTATCTCTCATTGGCCAAAACTATGTCACATGACCACATGTAGCTATAAGGGATTCTGGAAATATCTTTGTTTTAAAGCTCATTGAAACAGTAAATAAAATTGATTTCTATTACTAAAAAAGGGGAATAAATATAAGGCAGATGTTTCACCAATATTATCTGCTAGCCCAAATTTATACTGTTCTCCCTCTGGACTCTTGTTGGTTTTCTTCCTATTTTAACTGGAATGTCCTTCTCTGTTTTACTGCCTGGCTTCCTACCCATAAATACATTTTTTTAAAAAAGACCTTTGCTTTGTTAAATCACCTCCTCCATCGTTTTCTGACCATCTTATCCCATAGCTGAGCTAGGCTCTCTTTCTCCGTGCTGTCATTGCACATTGCGCATTGTACCGCACTGACCTGTGTTAAGTGTCACATTCTCCCTCAAATTACAGAACGCTTGGGAAAATGTCTTGCTCGGCAGTGGAACTGCAGGGCCTAGTTCTGCCCAGCACATAATAGAAACTCATTAGGCATTTATTGAACTGACTATAAAGTGTCAGAGTCAGTATTCAAATATAAATGATAGGGCTTTAAGTCAGTGGTGTTTTAGTCCACTTCTCTCTTCATTTCCCATGTCAGCTGCAAGCGAAGTTCCAGGGGCAAGAACCTGTTCTTGTAAGGCCTGGGCAGAGTGGTGTTAGAGAACAACTTTCTCTCTCTGGCTTAGGCAACCCCATTTGTAATAATAATATAGTTGTTTCAGGGGTGTCTACTGAACTTTGTGAACTTGGTATATAAACAAGGAGTGTATGTGAGTAGTTTGCACATTTAGCTAAAATAAAACTCTATACATATTTAGCATTTAGGCTGTCCCATTTGTAATAATAATATAGTTGTTTCAGGGGTGTCTACTGAACTTTGTGAACTTGGTATATAAACAAGGAGTTTATGTGAGTAGTTTGCACATTTAGCTAAAATAAAACTCTATACATATTTAGCATTTAGGCTGATTGCTGCTTCACTACCACTATATTATCTTTAGTCTTTAATAATATACTTCAGGATTTAAAGGAAAGTACATGCTGTCTGAAATGTATAAAGAGAAATTTTCTTTGCTTTTAAGATAGGCAATATACAATTAATTTTTAAAAGAAATGGAACCATTATTCTTAAGAAAGTAATACATTTGTTTCTATAGTACTTTCTTTCTGAAACAGAATTTTATATTCATCTTGTTCTATTCAGAAAGTTTTAATTACTAAAGGGTCATAAGAAACTTGCAATACAGAACTGTCTATTATATGAAGTTCACATTAACGGATTCCAAGAACAATGCTATTTTGAGGTTCATACATAAATTTTTTTCATTATAAAGTCACTTGGTTATACTTTCATAGTTTGTGTGCCTTTTTCAATTTTGAATTACATTATTTATTCATATGCATATTGCAATGATAAATAGAAGCAAGCAGTTTAATATAATATATAACATATTCTTATTTAGTTCTTATTATGTACCAAGCATTAAGATAAGCAAAATCCTGTGACATAGGTCTACTATCCCATGTTACAGATGAGTAAAGTGAGGCTTAGAGAGTCGCACGATCAGTAATGGGCGGCACCAAGATTGGAAGTTTGAGCTTTTTACCTCTAAGGGCCTTATTCTTTATTGCTAAGTATACAGCCATCAAGATGTTCTGAAGTATTATGTTCCATATTGTATGAACCAGTCTTTCAGAAAAATTCTAAGAAAACTAGTGTCAGTTTCTTAATTCATTCAGTGACAACTCGTTGCTTGTACAGTATTTCTTGGGGCCTGGAATCCCCCCAATACCTGGTCCTCAGGATTCATGCTATACATTTTTTTTCTGGAGAGCACCCCAAGATGACTGTCATGGACACCACCCTTACAGGAAATTGTTCGGCCATACCAGTGTGAACTCTGTGGACATTTTCCCTTCACTTGCACTTTATTAGATACTTTCTGTAAAATAATGTCAATATTCTGAAAGCCACCAACAAGGGGTATCTCATGTCCCTTATAATCCACTATAAGAAATGAAATTTCAGTGTAAAGAGATTTAGTCTCTAAGTTTTGCCCAAATCCCTTGTATTACAGTTTCTTTGCATCATTGGAAATCAAAATATTGATATAAGAGCTTTTCAGATCTTTAAAGATGGCTATTTTTGGTATACTTTTCCAGAAACATACATCTAGGTCAATAATGATTCAGAGGAGGTCACATGGCAAGTTGATATCAAGGTCAGTGGTCAGGCTGTATGAATTACGGGTTTGAAGGACCTATCAGGCATCTTAGTCATGATCCCTTCATCTCAAGGAGGTTGTGGATTTTTCGAAAATGTTTCTATTTCAGTATTTCTAAGTATTATAGTGAAATTTATTGTTAAATTCGTGAAGGAAACAGAAGCTCTTACAGGTAAAGGTCATTCATTTGGGCTTCAGTTTAAAATATAGTTAGGGATATTTCCTTTTGCTCCATAAAAGAGGCGTTATTCTTTTTTTTACTCTAAAAGAGGCAGTCAGTGGTTCTAAGAACATGAATATAATTTGGTTGACCCAAACCATACTTATACTGAAATAAAATCTGCTTATCCTGAGAAATGTTGAGGTCCTGGCTATCTCTGTCTTCACTTTATGCTTAAGACTGAATTCTTATGCTCTGTATCAATCATGATTCGTTAGAGAGAAAATCATCTCCTTCTGAGGTCCTATATTCATACATTTCTAGGCAGGCTTTAGTTTTACTGCTTCTGAGGAATATTTATTTATTTATTATTATTTTTTAAAATTTTTATTATTATTTTTTTTAAAGATGACCGGTAAGGGGATCTTAACCCTTGACTTGGTGTTAAATTTTTATTATTTTTTTTTTTAAAGATGACTGGTAAGGGGATCTTAACCCTTGACTTGGTGTTGTCAGCACCACGCTCAGCCAGTGAGCGAACCAGCCATCCCTATATGGGATCCGAACTCGTGGCCTTGGTGTTATCAGCACTGCACTCTCCCGAGTGAGCCACGGGCCGGCCCTTCTGAGGAATACTTAAACACAGTACTTGTAAAATTGTATTCTTTACCTTTATTTCTCATCTTACCTTCAGTTCTGTTCTCAATTGTAAATTACCTTTCTTTATCACAGATTTGGGTATTTTCCAGTCAAATTATATTTCTTGTGTATATTTTCTATTTAGTGTATCTCCGCATTATGGAAAATCCATAGTGTAAATGTTACTCTTTCTTGCAACTTCAGTTCTTCTCTAGGGAGTATTTAAATATTTGAATATTAGAAGGCTAATGCCACGCATCTAATGCAACAGTAGGCAAAGTATGTAAGGGGGTGGGGGGCGGGTTGGATGTTGCTCGGTGGGAAAGTGGAAAGTAAGAATTTGTGCAAACAAATGAGTACACCAAGTTCCATGATGTCATATCCTTGCCAAATGAAAGCAGATATTTACTTAAAGAAGAAATCAGTTGGTCTTTTTATTTTTATGAATTTTGGGTTCTATTAAATGTAGCTAAGTGTTCTTGGTGGGAAAGTGGAAAGTAAGAATTTGTGCAAACAAATGAGTACACCAAGTTCCATGATGTCATATCCTTGCAAAATGAAAGCAGATATTTACTTAAAGAATAAATCAGTTGGTCTTTTTATTTTTATGAATTTTGGGTTCTATTAAATGTAGCTAAGTGTTCTCTGAAATCATCATTGTAAAGAATCAGAATCAGAAAATATATATATATACACATATATATTTATATATTTAATTTAGTTTCCTATGTTGTTATGTGCTCAAGATTGTAAATGGATATAATAGGAACCATATATATATATACACACATATACATTTAATTTAGTTTCCTATGTTGTTATGTGCTCAAGATTGTAAATGGATATAATAGGAACCAGAATTAAGAACAATTTCCCAAATACATTTTCATCATCAAATACTTTTTATTTATACTGTAATGACATATCAGATGGAAGGATTGTTTTCCTGAGGTTTTTCTTTTCTTTTATAAAACTCTGACTTAGAGTGTTTATCATGGTGCTGATCGGTTGTGGTCTTGATGCTGGATTGTAACAGATGAATAGGATAGATTACTGATTTGAGATTTGGTGTTCTGGAAGTCAGGAAGTAGGAGGAGTGGTCCAGAGGCTCTGGGAACTGGTAATCAGATATGAATCCTTTTACTGAGGGTCAATGGTTGAGCTAGGGCAAGTTGTGAGTGACACAAACCACTCATTCAAGGCCCAGTCGTTATCATGACATAAAACTGCCGGTGGTCTGGTGTTCCTCAATGGTACTTTCAGAGTGTAAAGTACTTTTCTGCTTCAGCAAAAAGTGACAGACATTTGAAATCCTCCTTAAGCTTTAGGACTAGCTCTGAGGCTCACTGAGTGCCTGGTCGCCCATGCCTACAGCCTATGGCACTGGTCTTGACCCAGGTCTCAAACATCCTGGAGTGTTCATGCTAGATGCAGGCTGGATCCCAGTCCAAAAACAGCACATTAGTGGGGGCAATTCTAGAGGCTTTCCCAGGACTATGCACATTACACTGAATTAATTCTAGTTAAGTCCAACCTTCTCATTATCCTATAAATCATATCTGCATGTATACATATGTATACACATACACATATATACATATACCTTTCTTGGATACTGCTGTGTGTTGCTGTTTTAGCTACTCATTCTATTCAATGAATGAATGTACTTGGTTCACTGTGCCAGTATAAGTTAAAATTAACATTTTGCTGGAATGTGGTATGCCTGACTGCTTTGTATCTGAAAAATATTTGGCTTTGTAGAGGCAAGAGAATGAAGGGACTAAAATTGACATATGTTTTCAGACATGTAAGCACTGTACCATGTCATTGCCAAAAAAATGACATTCCACCTAGAATACAGTCTTTAACATGCGGGACAGTTTATCACCAAGTAATGTATGACTCAATGACTAAACTTTGAATTTTTAAAATATTAAATTCTGTTTCTATTTCCCCACTGGCAGGACATGAATGAGTTCTCCAGCATCTCTCTCGTAAGAGCCTTTGCCAGTGCTGTGGCTGCTGCATGCTAAGCGTTGGTGCCTATTCATGCAGTATGGGGCTTATCACCCCAGGGGCCTCCCATCCCACTCTCATTTTGTGTCTTGAGATGTGGCCAGTGTGTTTTTTCATCCTTGTCTGGAGAGAGGTCCTGTGGAGATTGGGTGTGTACGTTATTTGAGAGGAGAGAAACATGCACTCAATGAATTCTCTGAGAATTTAGGCCTCTTTGTGGCTTAGTTCCTTTAAGCACAAAATAAGAATTATGTTAACTAAATCCTCTGCCAAGTGTATTACTTATGCTTACTTGACATAGAGGATACCTGGCTACTAGCAGAAAAACAACAGCAACTGCGATTGTAAAAGAAGAGAGAACAAATTCCTAGGAGATGGTCCTAGCAATTCTTCTCTTACCTGTTAACATACTCTGGAGGGACTCCTGTATCTAAACCAAAGAGCAAATGGAAAGAATTGAAACAAAACAAAATTGTCTCAGTGTGCAAAGGAACAGTTCAAAATTGAGATCTGATTCCATGAGGTTCAAAGCAAGGAAATTGCCTCAATTCAGTCTTTTCTTTTACCTAATTTATTCTGAGAGCATGCATTAGGAAATTTCTGAGTAACATGGACAGGTCATAAGTCGCTCTATCTGTTAAAATGTTCTTTCTTAAAATAAAACTACAACGAAAAAACACCTTCTTGAGGGGAAAAGCATTTTGTTTGGTCTGAGCCCAAACTTGGCATACACGCTGCTTTTCTTACTATCTCATTCACCGTTAACCCTGGACCCCCAGGACGCTTACCCCAAACCGGCTGGGATGGGAAGCTACTCTTCTTGATGGGGGTAGTCTGCTTGTGTGAAAGGGCTGAAAATCTCGTCAGTACTTTTCCTAGGTAACTGAGTAACTGAGTTCATTCTACCAGTGGGAGTATAGACTGTTGCTATTTATATGTGGAATGAGAGATCAGGGCACAGGAAGAAGGGGGAGATTGTGTTAGCAGAATCCTTCCCGTTTTGTACCTTGCCCTATCAGGTGACAGCTGAGTGAATTTACAGGATGATAAATACAGTCCCCTAGATGGTATCTAAATGGGCCATTACAATGAGCTGTCACTCCTGAATTCACGTGGTGCTATTTAATACAGAAACTGATGTGGCATTATCTTGCTCTAAATATGACCCTCTTGGTTTGCCCCAAACCGAGGGATTTCCCAGGTTGTGTAGGACTTTCAGGGCTAAAATCAGGCTACTCCTCAGCAAATGGGATGGCTGGTTACACTTTGAGAGTTGGTCACAACTTTGAGAGGTTCCTTCTCAAAGAACACCCTGAACCCCAGACAATTAAAAGCTCATAGGTAAAACTTCACCACTGCCTATAAAAAAAAATGAAATCTGATTTGTTACTGGTTACTATTGATGACAGTAGGTCATTTTATTTGGGAGGCAGAAACGGTTTTTTGCCTGCTGGAGTCTGTGTAGCATCACCAAGATTACAAATAGTTTTCACAAATGCTCACACATGGTGAAAAGAAGATTGAGCTCAAATTTGCTTACAGAATAAAACTATCAGATTAAAAAGGTAAAGAGTAAAGATGCTAATTTTCTGCATAAACAAATGTTCTGCAGTTACCTTTGGAATGTAAAAATGTTAATGATATTCAAATTTAGAAAATAAAAATGTCCCCATTTATTACAGTAATCCTATTGTGTCACTTTCTTTTTCTTCCTTTAAACTTTAAGGCTGACTGACTTTTTGTCAAAACATTTTATGACTTTTGAGCAAATTCAAATAGCAAGATCTCTGCCAGGACAACTACAGAATCCTCACTTGTGCAAATAGGCAGGATGTTTGTTTTTAACATTTTGGGGGTTTGAAAGGGTCAGGTTTAAACCGTGTGTCTACTAGAGATATAATTTATATTGATATGATTTCCTCTGACTTCTGCCTGCTCCTTGATGGTTTTGTTTCACCTGAACTTGGCTGAAATGAATACTCTGTTGGCCATGGGTGAGTTAGTTGCATGTGTGATAGCACCTTCCTGCTGTGTTCTTACTATTTTCGAAATTGTGCAATGGGATAAGTATGTTATTTCATTAGAATTAGATATCCTTTTTTAAGGCTTTGCATATACTTAATTCCTTTCTCCTACAGACATCTGAGTAAACTTTATGGTTTTATTCAAAGATGGATTACACTTGCCACCATCACATATGTCAGAAGCATGCTTGTTATTTTTGGAAGTAGGCAAGTTGAATTAATTCAGTGCTCTGTGGACTGGTTGGATCTGCCTTTTAATTGTAAGAGTCAGTGACTGCATTGAATTCTCATTTCACATCATTCTCTGTTCCCCTATATAATGCTCTCCAAATCGACAGGGAGATTTGGCATTGATATATACCATATTTCAGATTGTATAGCAACAGAGGCTGAAAGTTGATGGACAAGTATACCTCAACTCCATCTGCTCTGTCTTTTCTTTGCAAATCTGTTGTGCTCTTGAGGATAAAGAGCACATCTTAAACCTTTTGTGTTTCCCACAGTTCCTAATACCATGTCTTGATCAATATTCAGTGGAGACTTGCTGGTGAGTTTACTCTCAATTACATCATCTAATCGTGGGAATTATCTTGATTGCTGTCAGGTCCTTTTTCAGTAGAGCTTGGAACATTTAAATTAATTGGTATGTAAGCTTAATGTACCAGTTCAAATATAGGAAAAGATTGTTTTAGAGGAAGTAATTAATATTTTTCTTCTTAAGTTTGCCTTTGGTGGTGGCTTACTGTATCTAAGACTATAAATTTGTCAGGAACATTCCATTGGTAAATGAAGCTCCCTGCAACATGCAAAAAATGTTAGGCCATCTTAAATTTGTAAGACTACTTTGATTTTCATTAGCAAATTTTTAGGATAAAACAAAAGCGATGAAGATAATATGTGACAAGAATAAGACAGTTACATCAGCAACTTGTGCTCTTGCAGCTCTGACAATTTACTGTTTTCATAGTTGACATACATTCTGACTGTTATTTGAAAGTCAACATTTTTGCCTTAGACACTGTATACCTGTTTGTGTGTGTAAATGTTTCATTATTTATGTTTTTATCTTTTCCATATATCCTCTATATTTTCAATCATATTTATTTCCCTTATATTCCCTTCTATCCCTTTCCCATATGATTTCCTTATTTCAAAGTGTGATTTATAATTTTTTAAGGTGGTTAGCATAAGTTTTTCCTTATAATAGAATTTTCCTGTTTATATGATTAGTCTTCATTGGTAAGATCTTTGAAAAAAAAATCTAAACAAGTAGTCATTATGTAGGGAAAGTAGTTTCCCTTTAGATAATTTAAACAATAACAGTCTTTCCCTTAACCAGCATTCCTTTTCTTCCAAGAGTTACAAAGGATATTCTTCACAATGCATAAGTCTCATCTCACATTGTTCTCAGAATTCTTTTCAGCAAATATATTCTCAGCTCCCTTTATAACCCTTCATTAATATAAGAAAAACATTTCTGTCCAAAAGCACACTCATTTCCATTTTTAGAGCTGAGGTTCTTAGACTGTGTTGTGTGTTATCGTTTGTAATAGCCAACCACCGCATTTGAATTTTTTGTTTGTTATCATAGTGCTGCTTCAATCTGAGCTAGAACTATTCCCTGCCACTAGAATAGGGCCATTAGAATATGATGTGATGATGGGAAGATGTAGACAATAGAATGATTTCATCCCTAACAAACCAAAAGCCCAAGTGAAGGGGACTTAAAAGATCAGGATATTTATTAAGTCACATAATAATAATTTCAGAGGGAGCACCATCCGCGGTTGGCTACTGCAATGGCTTAACAAGGTCATCAGTGGCCCAGGTTCCGCTCACATCTCCCACTGCCCTCAGCCAGTCCTCACATGCTCAGCACATGGCTTCAACAGCTGACACAGTCTTTTCTAGAGTACCCCACAGACTCCTCTTCTCAGTAACCACAGCCATGTTACATGCTCCAGTCTAAACCCATCACTGCGAGGGAAATGGAATTGCCATCTTTGGCTTGGCCTATTGGTTCCTAAATGTGTCTGCAAATTAGAATCACCAAGCAGGGATCCTTTAAAAATGCTAACGCTCAGTCTTACCACCCCAGACCATGAAATCACAATCCCTGGGTGGGGGTGGGCCACAGGTATATTGGTTCCTAAATGTGTCTGCAAATTAGAATCACCAAGCAGGGATCCTTTAAAAATGCTAATGCTCAGTCTTACCACCCCAGACCATGAAATCACAATCCCTGGGTGGGGGTGGGCCACAGGTATCAGCATTTTTTGAAGTTGCTCAGGTGATTACAGTGTGCAGGCAAGTTTGGGGCCAAGGCTTAGCCACATGGAGAGTCACTCTTTTGGCTGGACTGGGGAGTGTCCACCTCCAAAGTACTTAACCAGGAGAAAGGTAAGCCCCCAAACAGAATCAGAGCTCTGCCAGCAGGACGGAGAAAAGGGAAGGGACTCAGGTAGCGTAGAGCTCTGGCTCCATCTGAATCCTGCCAACATCACCATTTGTGGCACTTTTTGACTAGGCCGGTTGTCAAGCTCTTTTACTTGCCCATAATCCTGCCAACTGGGCCAATTGTCAGGCTAGGACTGGGTCTGGAGCTCAAAGACACCTCCAGCCCATTCCAGACTGGGTCACAGACCCCTCACACCCTAGGCTGGGTCACCACACCCCTCACACGCAGGTCTATGAGCTAGGTAATCGGCAAACAGGTCCTTGGAAGCAGTAGGTTGGAAAGCATGGCTGCACAGAGCAGCGTCCACTCGAGGAAGTCGCCAGCATTGTTTGTGACTCAGTCTGGATAATGGACTTGAGGGGTCTGTGAGCTCCAGACCCAACCGTAGCTCGACAATTGGCCCAGTTGGTGGGATTACAGGCAAGGAAAAGAGCTCTACAATTGGCAATGTTGGCAGGATTCGGACAGAGCCAGAGCGCCACAACTGGCTTAGTCCTGTAGCTTGACCGCTAGGAAGCCAGTAGAGCCGCTCTGGACATGGGCCTTGGAGTAAGAGTGCCTTCTGTTCTGCCCTCTCTGTGTGATTGCATGACCTTGGGTGTATTAGTCCGTTTTGTGTTGCTTATAACAAAATACTTGGAACTGGGTAATTTACAAAGAAAAAAATTACTGCTTATGGTTTCTGAGGCTGGGAAGTTCAAAGTCCATTTGGTGGTGGTGACAGTGACCCAGGGGTCTCACATTGCAAGATAGTGGGAGCAGAGAGAGAAAAGAGAGATAGACTCTTCTTTTAAAGCCCTCAGAACCACACCCTTGACCACTATTTTTAATCCATTCACTATTGCAGGGTCCTACAACCCAATCACCTCTTCAAGGCTCCACCTTACAATTACCATAATAGGATCTCCCACCCTCTTAACAGTCACAGTGNAAGAGGTTTATTTGTCTTATGATTCTGGGACAGCTGCATCTGGCATGGGCCTCAGGCTGCTGCTACTCG
>NW_007727963.1:242515-252132 GCF_000696425.1 Galeopterus variegatus
TCCCACCCTCTTAACAGTCACAGTGGGGCTAAGTTTCTAAAACATAAAACTTGGGGGACACAATTTAAGCTTCAGGGAGTTTTGGGGGGACACAGTTCAGTCCACTACAGTGGGCATATTTATAGACTACTGTTTCTTCATCTGTAAAGTGAGAGTAACCATAGCAAATTTATAGCATTGCTTAACAATTAAATGGGATAAAAAGTTTCTAAAAGTTCCCAGCACTTTGCCAGCCAGCACAGAGTAGGCAGTCTGTGGACATCTGCAACTATGCAGGGGTAGTGGAGTATAAGTAAATAGTAGGAGGAGGAGAAGTAGAAGTTGCTGTTTGTTTTAGTCCATTTTGTGTTGCTATAACAGAAATATCTGAGACTGGGTAATTTTTAAAGGAAAGAGGTTTATTTGTCTTATGATTCTGGGACAGCTGCATCTGGCATGGGCCTCAGGCTGCTGCTACTCGTGGTGGAAAAGTGGCAGGCAGCTGGTGGGTACAAGCAGATCACATGGTGAGAGAGGAAGCAAGAGAGAGAAGGTGCCAGGGTCTTTTAAACAACCAGCTCTCATGGGAACTAATAGAGAGAGAACTCACTCATTAATCCCCCCTCCCCCAGGGAGAGCATTAATCCATTCATGAGGGATCCACCCCCATGACTCAGTCAGTTTCCAACACTGCCACATTGGAGATCAAATTTCCACATGAGTTTTGGAGGGGACTACACATCCAAACTCCATCACTGTTGTTTCTGCTGCTGTAATTATTATTATTGTTACAATGATTACCTTAGAGGATAGTGGACCAGATCAGAAGTTCTTAGGGTTCTGGTTGCACATTAGAAGCACCTTGGGAGCTTTTAAAAAGCTAGTGCCTGACCTTGCCCAAACTAGTTAAATCAGGCTCTCTGGGTTGAGCCCCAGGCATCAGTAGTTTTAAAAAGATTCCCAGGTGATTTGAATGTTCAGGCAGGGTTGAAATCCATTGGGCTAGAAATTAGGAGAGTTTGGGGAGAGATCAATCTGTCAGGTTTGTCGCACTGTTCCAAATGGACTAATTTGGGGCTCCCTTGCAGCCCCAGGAAAACAAGGTTTTTGAGCTAGTTTGCATGTTCTTTGCTTGCTTTATGCCAGGTGGGCTCTTCTACTATCTCTGCGCAAGTGATGGGACTCTGGCTGCCCAGCCATTTCACTTATACACATTATTCTGTGGGCCTCAAGAGTTGATTAATTAAAAAGGGACCAATTGCCTCCTTGTTTCTATTTAAAGACTGTTTGCAACATTTTAATATAAAAATTATATTCTATTTACTGGGCTTATTTTTAGTTTTCTGTATGTGGATTGTGCAATTCATTTTCCTAGTGTACAGGAAGTATGTTTCTCATTAGAAACAATGCAAAACCAATTATGGATGTGTTATGTAGCAACCTGCTTTAAATAGTCTCCAAGCTTTCTGTAGGCTTCCCTAAGAGTTATAGTTTTTAGGTGCATTGTTTACTAGGCCGTGGGTATGTTTTGTCATATGTTGAAAGATCACACTGGCTATAAAAATAAGACGGTGAATAAAAAGCCACAAAAGCTATAAACATCTGTAAAAGAAGTTTTCTAGGCAAGGCTGCTTGTTAGAGGGAAGCTCAGTGCATTTTGATTGCATGCAGCTGGTGGCACATGCTCTTTCAGAAAGGGGGCCATCAAGAGGAACTGTTAGAAATATGGCATGCTACACCGTGGGCTGTAGATCTGTCCACTTAGCTATGTGTAATAGAAACCCATGGGGCAACAGTCCCAAACCCTCCTCTAAATTTCACCTGCCATTCTATTGTGAATTTGAATTTGGTTTATAGAGCCGGGTAGTCATCTTGTGGTTGCAAAGCAAATCTTACTAAGGGAATTGCCTGGCTTCTAGGGAAGTGGAGGAATCTCAAAATATCAGCATGGGTTTCACATCTCTACCACACTGAGAAGCACACTTCCAAGCTGACCTCTGGTTAGTGGTCAAGGCCACCACAGGTCACTGCCTGTAGTCTCTTTTATTCCTGGAGGATGTGTTGTGTGAGGTAGAGATGCTGCCCCAGTTATACAGATACCGCATCATACAAGAGTACAAGCAACCCCTTCCTCCAGACACATGTGAGCGACCTGGGTATGCTAAGCTGGGGGAGAGAGAGGCTGGCTTTGGGAATCTCCTGCTCACTAGGCTGTCTTTTGTGGCTGGCACTGGATAATCTCTGAGCAGGAAAGACAGAGTTTCTGACTTCTGAGATGGCTTAATGTATACATGATCCATCTTCCTGATACCAGAAATGGTATTCTCTATTCCCCTAGATAGAGAAAGACGAGACCTCCAAAATGGAAGGAGAATGATCGTGTTTTAAGTTTTAGAATAACATGAAAGCAGTTTTTTAAAAAAATTTCTTGTGATTCTTTACAAGGAAAATTTCAAACCTACAAAAGCAGAGAGAATAAGATAATAAATCCCCACGTATCCTCAGCTGAGTTCAACAAATATTAATTCTTTTTTCATTTATGACCTCCCTCTCTACTTCCTCTAGCCATACAACTTGAATTTTTATATATAAAATTTAAACGATATTTAATTCAAGTTATAGGTATAATTCTGGGGGTAAGTGTCCTTTATATAAGGTATATTGTAGAATTTGTTCACCTAGATGATATAAAATTGAATCATGGGCATCCTGTCATCAAAGACATTTTTATTCTAGAGTAGTGTTCAAAGTATGGCTCGCAGACCAGTGGCAGCCCACAAACTCTTTGTTCTGGTCCGTGATAAGTGAAGAAGTGAAGAAGTTACAGGAAGGTGAATGAACCGTTTAGAACTACTATAGCATTTTAGCATTGTTGTGACACTCAAGTGCATGATAATTTTTCTAGTAATTTATTTTTATTATTTTGTTAAAACTATCACTCTACAACAGACTGGCAAAAACAGTCTTTCACTACAGATAGTTTGAGAAGCATTGTTTATACGTTGCCTCTATGATTTTGCCCCCTCCGGAAATGTCTGGAGATGTGTTGGGTTGTCACATCTGGGGTGAGGGGTGTGGTGGGGAAGGGTGTGATAGTGACATCTAGTGGGTGCATAGGACAGTCACCACAACAAAGAATTATCTGGTCACAGATGTCCATAGTGCTGAGGTTGAGAAACACTGCTCTAGACCATAGGATAGAGTTTAGGCTGCTCTGTGCATTGGCAAAGGAAGGTTTGGCAAATGGGTCTTGCCTGGGTATAGGTGGAAAGAGTCTGATTGACTGTATATGATTTTCCTTGCACTTGAGGCTCCATATTCTACGTTGGAAATTAGTACGACATTTTGCAGATGAGGACATTTGAAGGTTAAATGAATTTGCCCCAAATCCTTTAAAAATATAATTCAGAACTTTTGCTTATAATTTGCCAACTTTATCTGAGCCACAGTTTGTAGTATGTCCAACAAGAGATCAACCACTGCTTTAGGAGCTGAGAAAATGGGCAAGTAGAAATTTACAAAATTTCTGTTTGTTTAGAAATTTCATATTTAAGAAATTGACATCAAGACTAAGCTTTATGCATTTTTAAGGTTTTCTTTTAAATTTAGATATAGGAAATGGTCATCTGGCAAAAGCTATCATTTTCTGAACTCTGACAGGATGAACATTAATAGCTATAAAATACTTTTATCTGGAAAAAATAATCAAACAAAATTAATTTGGAACCAGAGATAACTTTTATATCCTCACGTTCCTTAATTTGTGTGTGAGAGAGAAAAAGACTCACTTCTACATCTGATTCCTCTTTGGTGAGTTTCTTCTCTAAATTGTATTTGATATACAAGTTGCTCACATGGAAGTTATTTCATTAAACACGGACGCTGTAGCTTTGTTACAGCTTTGAGACAAATAGAGGAAAAGACGTGTCGCTAGAGTGTATTCACATGCTATATAACAACAGAGGAGCTAGTGTTTCACTCATGGGTTGAATCCTCTCTAAGCAAACCTGTGTTTACGCATATTCAAAATACCACAGGCTCTGACAGTACTCACCACACTCACTAGTCTGCCTGTTTTAATTTCTTACTAATTATCCTTAATTTTATTGGGGTTAGGCTACCGCAGTCATGAAAGAGCATTTATTAAGCATCATTCTATGATTTTCTGAAACCTTTACCGCGGCCTCTGACTATAAGGGAAAGAGCTCATTTGTTATATTTTCTGGGTTTTTTTTATTATGGTCTAATGTAAAAGCAGCAAGAGGAAATCTTTGGATTATGTACTTACTGCGTGTAGATAATCTACTCACAGTCCATCCTTGTCTTTTGTTGTCTGTGTGGTGGGGGCATGCTTCCTTACTTCCCAGTAAGCAATCCTTAGCTAAACAAAGAACCGGCCTCTCATAAATTTCTGTTTCAAAGGACTTCACATTCAGATCCCTCCAAGATTTATCAAAAATGTAACTTCATTTCTACATAACCCTCTCAAATAATGTTGAGATTTATTAATTCAGTTTATGTTGGCAAAAGATATAACATTTGAAGTTACTGTTCTTTTGTACAGATGGGCATTAACAACACAAAAATATAACTTTTTGTTAGCTATGTCACAGGGTGCAGGCCATAGAGCTCTGTAAATCTTACCTTGTGAATGAATTCTGCCAAATGTTGTTTGATTACAGCTAGACTAAGTAGACTGCTGATTAATTCTGCCTTTGATAGAACACACAGTGTAACTGACAAATAGATTGCCTCCATTTACTATAATGGTTCCCAAGTTATGATGACAAAGGACAAGCTATTTGTCAGTTAAACTGTAATCATTAAGAAACATAGTTAATCAAGAATCTAATCATTTTGTCTCTAGTGAAATCCAGCTAATGAGTTAAAATGTATAATTTATACTACATAGTCCACTCTGAAAGTGTTAAGAGCAATTTCCATAATACTCTATTGAATCAGATTTTGTGCTCATATTAAAGATTTTTGTAATGGAGGAAAAGATAAAGAAAGAGAAGTAATGGAATTAGGTTATGATTAATGTTAAAATGATATGTGTGTGTTCCTATGTGGGGGAGGGGTGACGGGGCCTTTGGAAGTCCAGCAGTATCCAAGCATGTTTACACACTCCAGCCACATGGGCCTGCGGATTGTTTTCATTATGACCTTGGGATGTTAGTAGATAGCTCAGCCTCAGCTCTGCTGTCTAACTTGAAAGTAATAAGTCAAAGCCGGTTATGGCTTCCTAAGTTTTTTTTTTTTTTTGTCACATGTCCCTTGCTATGTCAACCACGATGTAATTATGCTAACCACCACGATCCTCCTTATGGCTAGGGTAGGCAGTAAAGACTAGAAATTGAAGTTCTCTTGCACCCTTACACATATGCATGGGTCTTGCACCCTTACACATATGCATAGTTCCTTCTGGACTGGAAAATTAGGATTATGTATTCTCGGGAATGCTCTCAAGGCAACAAAGGTGTTTCCACAATTATCAGAAAAAGGGACAGGAACAGGAGTAGGTGTCACCCTGTACCACTCAGCCTACTCTCTAGGCCTCCTTTCTGCCCAGCTTTATTTACCACATGAGGGTTAGTGCTGTGGATTGAATTTGTGTTCCCCCAAAGTTTAATGTGTTGGAGGTTTGGTCCCCACTGTGACAGTGTTAAGAGGATGGGAAGTCCTATTATTGTAATTGAAAAGTGGGGCCTTGGAGAGATGACTAGATTGTGAGGACCATGCCATAGTGAATGGTTTAAAGTTGATCCTGGGCGTGGTTCTGAGGGCTTTCAAAGGAGAGCACCTGAGGAGGTGTCATTCTCTCTGCTCTGCTGTATGAGATCCCTGCATCACCATCACCACCAATATGGCCTCTACCATATGTGTTCCCTGCTTTGGGCTTCCCAGCCTCGGAAACTGTAAGCAATCAATATTGTTTCTTTACAAATTACCCCATCTCAGGTATTTATGCTATAAGCAACAGAAATGGACTAATACAGTTGATATTTCTTTGACATGGCTTATTAGGGATACTGAGAAGAAATTAGTAAGGACAGGGTTGAGGGTTTTTTTTCCTGAGAAAGAAAATGCATTTATTTTTGCCTATCTCAGTTCATATGGTTTTCTTAACTTCTGACGTGAGTGACCTATGACCTCTTTGCTCTGCCTCTGGTAGAAGAACCATTTCCTGGAGCAAGAATTCTCTAACACTTGCTTTGACGCCATTCACTATAAATTAGAATTTCTTTCAAGGGTAGGCATTAGAAGTCCTTCCAAGGAACACTATAGACAGTCTGACTAATATCTGTCAAGAATTAATCCCTTCTTTTGATATCTTCAGGAGTAGTGTAGAGTCTTTGTGTAAGATCTAGGGATAAAGAACCGAGACTGACTTTTGAAGAGCAAAGATAGCTGCTTTTTAATAAATTTAGTTATGGCATAAGGACTCAGAGAGCTTTTCTTTCTAGACTTACATAGAAATGTGATAGTAGGGGCCCTTGTTAACTTCTTTAGGGAAAAACCCCAGGGACTCACTGGCTTCAAATAGTTCTAGGTAGAGACGGAGTTCAGGCAGATTGAAAACTACTTACTCAAATGGGGCCCCTTTGAACTGTGATTCTCAAATTTTTTGAGTTGGAGGAACCTTTTTAACATTATAAATTTCAACCCCTACTTTCTGACCAACACTCATACAGAAAAGAAACATACAACGGTGGTTGTACTTGTAGTGGCTTTTGAAGGAGAAAATAAATAGGTAGACTTAATATAACTTCAGTGATGTAAATTGTCTGGGATACTTGCCTAGAGAGCATCTCCTAAGAGGAAATTTGGGAAGGAGTAAGAGGGATGTTCTTAATCAATGTTGCTCAGACCCTGATCTTTATTGCCTTCTCTTCCCTGAAACTTCCTCACTTAGGATGGCATTTCGGTAGTTGGTCCTATCATAAGTTGTTCTTTGCCAAACACTCACCTGTCACTGGCAGCCACCACAGTGGTGTGCCTCTCATTCCTTCACAAGGTCTGGTTTTACAAATAAAGTATGGGAAGAAAAACTTCTCTTCTTCTCTTATACTTCATATTAATATATTTGTATGTTTTTAAAAATATGTTTGAGTAAAACATTTGCATATAATAAAAGCTTTGATAAGTAATCCCAGCATCTCCAAGCAATTTCTGATCTAAATAATTATAACTACATTTTCCTTTTGTAGTTTTTGAAAAACTGTGGAATGTTTGAATAAATAATAGACGCCAGAGGTGATGCATTTTGCAATATGTGAAAAGAGATTGTGTTTACTTGACTAGAGGAAAAAAGCACTAAAGAAGCATCATGTTTGTTGGACTACAAAGAAAATTAAGTGATTTTTTTTTCTGATGACTGTGAACATTAATTTAAAATATATTTTTTCTTCTTTAAAATTATATAGTTTCTAGTATTTCTGGCAATATGGTAGACACCCCATTCCTGGGGAAAAGGCTCTATACAAAGTACTTATTAATGCTAGATAAGATAATGTAAACAGCAGACATCTGAACTTGTAAAAAAGTGACAGTAATCCCCAGGATCCAACAAACAAAAATGCAGCAGAAAGCCAGAGTGATCAGCTCAAGTTAAGGATGCAACACCTGCAGTGTGTTTGCCAGGACTGCTGATCTTAAGACTTGGTTTTTAATGGTGTCAGGGAAAAGGACTCAAGCTTTGTGTTCAGGTTATAAGGCAAGATGGACTCACATCCCTCTATAATGCTGGGACCCTGGAAAGGCTATACTTAAAATGAAACTGGTGACTAGAAATAATCTACCTTTGGCAAAGGTTAGTGCTCGGGACATTTAACTATTGTGGGGTAATTGCTGGTTAGGCAAAGCATTCTCCTTAGAGGCTGTAACCACAATCTTTCCCTCAAGTGTGTTTGGAGCTCAGAGAAAATATCTGTCTGACCAGAAAACCCCAAGGGGGGAAAAAAAAAAAAAAACTTAAAATGATATAAACTGATAGCATCCCAGAGTGTCTGGCAGAAGCAAACACAAATGCTGTCTGGATGGACTTACCCTCAACCTAGGGGTCACAGGATTTTAACAGATAAAGAACACCAAACATGAACTCACAATTTCAAATTCCAGAAACACACAAGGAAACAAGAGCCATGAGCAGGAGACAGGAGAAACCATAAATAGCAGAACTAGACTTCCAAAAAACTTAAGATAATGATTTATCAGATAAATAAAATTATATAAGTGCTTAGGCTAATTTTAAAATAGGCATAAACAATATGAGTTAGAAATAAGATTGTATTAAAAAAACTTAAATGGAATTGGAAAAGAAGCAAATAAAACTTCTAGAAATTAAAAATATGACAGAAATTAAAAGCAAAAATGGTCGTATTAAAAGGCAAATTACTCACAGCTGGAAAGGGAATTGATCAATTGCTTCTAAAGAAATTGTAGAGAGTGCAAAACAAAGAGATGGAAATGGTAAAGAGAGGTTAAGAGACTGGTAAAGAATAGAATGAGTCTGTTATACCTCTAATTAGATTTATAGACTTTTGTTCAACAACAGTTGAGGCTGGCTGGTTAGCTCAGTTGATTAGAGCAAGGAGTTACAACACCAAGGTCAAGGCTTTGGACCCTCATACTAGCCAGCTGCCAAAAAAAAAAAATCCCCCCAAAACAGAGTTTACCACTAACAGATCCTGTGTTGATATGTAACATATGAAAGAAATGCATAAAAAGTAAAGAAACTGTTAAATGCATGTAAAGCTACACATGCTGATTATGTGAAATAATTATGATTCCACGTTGGGCATTGCAATGGACTGAATGTTTGTCTTATCCCCAAATTCATTTATTGAAATTCTAACCACCAATGTGACGTTAGTAGGAGGTGGAAACTTTGGGAAGTGATGAGGTCATGAGGGTGGATCCATCATGAAATGGGATTAGTGCCCTCTTAAGGGGCTGAAGAGGCCAGAGTTCTTTTCCTTCTACCATGTGAGGACAGACAGTCTGCAGCCCAGAAAAGGGCCCTCACCAGAACCCAATCATACTGGCACCCTGATCTGGGCCTTCCAGCCTCCAGCACTGTGAGAAATAAATTTATGTTGTTTTCAAGCCATCTAGTCTATGGTGTTATGTCATAGTAGCCCAAAGTAACTAAAACCAGCCTTAAAAGTCAACATATAAATAAAATGCTGCCACACCCTAACGTGTAAGACAGGAACATTCTGTAGTACATGTGTTATTCAGTAGGAGGGAAAACATATAGATAACTTTAGGTAGTGTTAAATGTACATGGTAAAAAATTTTAAGAATAACCACTAAAAGGATAGAAATAAAAATCACAACTTCTAAAATAGTACAAGGGGAAAAATGACCAATCTAAAATTTACAAGAAAATATATGGGTAAAAATTTAGGAAACAGAAGATGAAAGCAATGCACAAAATAAATGTTAGAAATATATTTCTTTCTTTCTTTTTTTTTTGCATCTGGCTGGTACAGGAAACCAACCCTTGACCTTGGTGTTACAAGGCTGCACTCTGACCAAGTGAACTAACCAGCCAGCCCTCAAGTGTATGAGTAATCACAAATGTAGAGAGGCATAATATACCATCCTAAAAAAAAAAAAAAAAAAAAAAAAAA
>NW_007727963.1:252649-253927 GCF_000696425.1 Galeopterus variegatus
CCCCCAAAAAAAAAAAAAAAAAAAAAAAAAAAGTAATCTTTGGAATACTTTTAATCCAAAAAAGTTTGGATTAAGAAAATATTACTCTTTACAAGAGTCACTCCTCATATCTAAGGATTTAGATTATTTGAAAGGAAAAAGATGGATATACCAGGCAAACACTAATTTCAAAAAGCCTCTTATATCACAACCACATTAATTTTAAGGTAAAAAAGGATTATTACAGATAAAGAAGGTCAGTACTATTTTCTGAGGTCATAATAGTTTTAAAATTATTTTTTTAAGTACTTACTTTTAAATTTATATTCACTCATGTACCTAAAAGAATCTCAAGATTTGTAAGATAAAGTGATGGAATTGTAAGAGTACACTGGATATTGGAGTGTAAAATGGTTTATTGACCTTATAGAGCTATTTGGCCATTCCTAGAAAAGTTGAAGATGCAGTCCACCACTTCTGGATATACCTCTCTTAGAGAATTGCCCTCACCTGTGTTCATGAGTACATGTACCAGATCACTCAGAGAAACATTACTTGTAAGAGTGAAAAATTGGGAAAAACTTAACTATCCATCACTGGAGAATGTACACAAGTAAATTGTGGTATGTAATGAATGTAATACTATGCAACATTAAAAATTAGTGAGTAGGAGCTATGTGTGTTCACCAAATGAAAGTGGGGACTAGAAGCATATAAAGATAATTTGAGTGAAAAGAAATGACATTTCAAAAGAACACACAAATAATATCATACTTTATATATATTTTACATACTTCTAAAAGGCAAAGTAGTACTTTATCTTGCTTAGGGATGATTCATCCATAGATATGAAGTAAATATATAGAGAAAGGAAAGAGGAGGGTGCTGTAGTTGTGTGTGTGGGGGTGCATCAAGAGGCACACCTGTATTGGGAATGTTTGATTTCTCAAGCTAGCTGGTGGGCATACATATGTCTATCTGATTATTTACATATTGTTTAATACATCTGAAAAAAATTTTATAATTTTTTAATACTAAGGAAAAAATATAAATATAGCTTGTTAGCATACAAGAAATTAGAAACATATATGTACACTACCTCAATCCAAAAGAGTGTTTGTGACAGTAGTTTTGAAGTTATATTTGAAAAAAAACCACATTGCAAGTTTTCTTAAATCTAAAAAGATTTTATTTTATTTTTTTAATTTTTTTCCTTTTCGTCTTTTTTCGTGACTGGCAACGGATCGCAACCCTCAGTGTCGCGCCCGTACCAGACCGGGACCGGCAACGGGATCGCAA
>NW_007727963.1:254336-256129 GCF_000696425.1 Galeopterus variegatus
GCAACCCTCGGTGTTGCGCCTGCACCTCGCTCAGCCAGTGAGCGGCTGGTCTGTATGTGGGATCCGAACCCTCGGCGGGAGTGCCACCGCGCTCCCAAGCGGTGCACTGTAGCAGTGCGCCACCGGGCCGGCCCTAAAAAGATTTTAAACCTAAAAAATCTTTTTATTGATGATCTAAGTAATAACTTACCAGCCATTTGAATGGAACAATGCTGATTAATTTACTTCACAATGCAATCCAGGTTTAAAAGATGGTGATATGATTAAGTTCTCAGTATCAAAAATGACTAAGGAATTTGGGCATTTTTTCCTCTTCTTTTTGAGATGCTTCTTTTCCTTAAGAGTCTGTGACCAACAGTAAAAATGCTTTATTTTTAAAAAGTAACTTAGATTTTATAAAAGAACATCCTACCAGAAGCAAAGATTGGTAATAGAGATGAAAATACATAAATCACACTCGAGCTCTAGCTTTTTAAGCTTACCCCCCAAAATCTGTTGAAAATTTAGTTCTGAAGTTTTCATTCCCAGGAATCCCTCTGAGTCAGTAAACAATTTGCACCATCTAGATCAGGGGTGCCCATCTAGATCATGCTGGTTCATGATGCCCTTAGTATCTCAATAAATTTTTATGGCACCCCTTCCAGAATAAAATAACCTAAGAATTCAGTTTAAGTAGTTAAATCACGGCAACCACCGAAAGGCCGGCTTTGCAAAGATATGACATCATCCAGAGAAATGTAGTACGTTGTGAACTACCTTGAGCTAGTAGTTTTTAGTGTCCCACAGATGTTGATTATTGCTGCTTTCCCTGAAGATTTAAAATAGCTCATGGCACCCCAGTGAATTTGCCACAGCACCCTGCAGATGTAGATAAAATCTTCTCCCCACAACACACACCTTAATAAGGAGAGTTCTGTGTTCACTAATTCTAAGTATCAAAATGAGTATTCAGTCACTCACTCACACTCTTGGTGATCTCTTTTCATTGACTGCAGGAGAAGCCGTACAAGTGCTCAGAGTGCAGCAAGGCCTTCAGCCAGAAGCGAGGCCTGGATGAGCACAAGAGGACGCATACTGGAGAAAAGCCTTTTCAGTGTGATGTGAGTTCAGATTCTCTTTTCTTCCCTAGTGCCCTCCAGTAACAGGAATGTGTGTGTGTATGTGTGTATCTGTGTGTGTGTTTTGTAGTGATGGTCTGTACCTATTAATGTCTTGTGCTATTTATAGCTTTTGATTGTGAACAATCCATGTAACGACATTGTAGTCATTTTATTCATCCTGATTTATTGGCAGCAGATAAACTTTGCTTTTCTTTAAGACATGCTTGCACCCTGTTTTAATGCCATTGAGTTTGTCTTCCAAGATGTAAATGCTTGATGATTAGGGCAGCTTTCATGTGTCTGACAGGTTAATGACAGTTTAATCAGAGATTTGACTGGTCGTAGATATTATTTACTTTGTTAAAGCCAAGGAATGGATTCCCAAAATACATATAAACTTCTTTGTGTTAATGCTACTACTAAGTGTTTAGATTTTCTGCTTATGACATTTGAATTGAAATGGAATTATTTGACATAGATGTTTACATTTATCTATAAAAAATACTACTGTTGTCAGTAAAATGAATCTGAGCATTGATTAATTTAGAAAAACAAATGGCTCGGGCTGGCCTGGTGGCGCACTGCTACAGTGTGCTGCTTGGGAGCGCAGTGGCGCTCCCGCCAAGGGTTCAGATCCCGCATACAGACCGGTTCCCGCTCACTGGCTGAGCGAGGTGTGGGTGCGACACTGAG
>NW_007727963.1:256513-276599 GCF_000696425.1 Galeopterus variegatus
TGGGTGCGACACTGAGGGTTGCGATCCCGTTGCCAGTCCCGGTCCGGTGTGGGTGCGACACTGAGGGTTGCGATCCCGTTGCCAGTCCCGGTCCGGCACAGGCATGACACTGAGGGTTGCGATCCATTGCCGGACACGAAAAAAAGACAAAAAAGGAAAAAAAAAAAAAAAGAAAAACAAATGACTTCTCAACCAATGTTGTTATCACTGTACTTTTGTGTGAGATTGACAGTTGACAGAGAATTGACACAGGTGTTAGGGAAAACCCTAGGATGCTTATTTCTGACACAGAAATATCAAAAAGGAGTATTAATGCAGCTCAATGTAAGAAGAAACATTAAAGTCATAATGTGTGAAATTGCACAGTACTGAATTCTCTTTAAATGTTGAGGTAAATTCAGGAACTTAGTTCCATCAGCATGTCCCAATGGACAAAGCATGGGGTAAGCAGTCCATATGAAAGGAGACTCACAAACATAAGATGTTTTCCTTACCCTTCTGTGAAACTTTGGTGGTAAGGTTAAGGCAACAATGTGCTCCCAGTGGGCCTACTAATAAAAATACTTTAATCAGCAGTGAACTTCTTTAAAGAAACTTGTAAAGAAAGAAATGAACACATATAGAGCTCTATACTAAACTGGAACTGCAGCCCTAGATTAATAATTTCAGTTGATTTAATTCATTGCTGCTCTTATTGGAAACATTTTAATTTAGGCAAAATCTATTTAGATGATTTATTGCACAGCTACACAAGTAACTGTTCTGGGCCAGAAATTAAATATTCACTATGTATGGCATCTTCCTCCCATCACATTCAACCCATCTTTTATCTAAGCTGAATATTTTTGTTGAATATTTCCTTAGATAAATTGAACCATGGTGTTATGTATTTCAAACTATAATGTTATAAGCATGATTTTTTCTGTCTACTTCTATCTCATTTACTTCTATGATATGTTCAAAAGTCTCCAATCTTCATCTGCAGCCCAGACTGTTCTATTGGGTAGAGACCCATATTTCCAAGTGCCTCTAAAACTTCCCTAAAATGCAATCTGCTCATTAGAGAACTGGCTGTCTTTGCTCCAAAATCTTGTCCTCTTAACTTACTCATTCTTACCCCACTTCCAGTCTCTCTCTCCTAAAGAGCTCTCAAATTCATTACTTCCTCTCAGTTTCTATTCCTACCAGCAGCACATGACTCAGACCCTCACTGTTTTTTATATATCCAGTCTCCAATATGTGTGTTCTGCACCCTGTCACCCTACCAAGGTATATTTTTTCTAATTGAGGTAAAATTCATATAACATACAATTAACGTTTTACAGTTCAATGGCATTTAGTACATTTACGGTGTTGTGTACCACCATGTCTGTCTTCTCCAAAAATATTGTAATTGCCCCAAAATAAAACTCCATACTCATTAAACAGTTACTCTCCACTCCCCCAGACCCTTGCAATCACCAGTTTGGTTTTACTTTATAGATTTACCTATTCTGGATATTTCCTATAAATGAATCATACAGTATGTGACGTTTTGTGACTAGCTTCTTTCATTTGGCATGTTTTCAAGGTTCATCCACATTGTAGCATTTACCAGTAGGGTCATTCCTTTTTATGGCTGCATGATATTCTGTTGTATCTATATATCACAATTTGTTTATTCATCCATTTGTTGATGAACACTTGGGTGGATTCTGCCTTTTAGCTTTTGTGAATAATGCTGTAGTGATCATGGGTATACATTTGTTTAACTACATATTTTCAATTCTTCATAGTATATACTTAGGAGATTCCCACCAGCAATGCACAGGATTCCTATTTCTCCACATCCTTGCCAACACTTGTTTTCCATTTTTATAAGTATAACCATCTTATAGTGGGTGTGAAGTATCTCATTGTGGCTTTGATTACATTTCACAAAAGATTAATGATATTGAGCATCTTTCTTTTTTTTAAACATCATACTCTGTGCTTTATTTTTTTAAATTTTAATTTATCAATATGATGTTTGTGTTCCTTTGCCAATTCCTTTTTCCCTCCTCTCTCTTCTCCCTCCCCCCACATCAATATCATATCTGTTCACTTGTCTTAACAAGTTCTTCAGGGGATTGTTGTGATTGTTGTGTCTTCTTCCCCCTACCCCACCATTTATTGGTTTGTGTATTTATTTATTTTTAGCTCCCACAAATAAGTGAGAACATGTGGTATTTCTCTTTCTGTGCCTGGCTTATTTCACTTAATATAATTTTTCTTGATATTTCTCTTTCTGTGCCTGGCTTATTTCATTTAATATAATTTTCTCTAAGTCCATCCATGTTGTTGTGAATGGTAGTATTTCATTCTTTTTTAAAGCAGAGTGGTATTCCATTGTGTAGATATACCACAGTTTCCTTATCCACTCATCTGATGATGAACATTTAGGCTAGACCCAACTCTTGGCTATTGTAAATACTGTTGCAATAAATATGGGAGTACAAGTATCCCTTTGACATGATGATTTCCATTCCTCTGGGTATATACCCAACAGTGGAATTACAGATAGTAGATCTATCTATAATTGTTTGAGAAAACTCCATACCATTTTCCATAAAGGCTGCACCATTTTGCAGTCCCACTAACAGTGTATGTGGGTTCCTTTTTCTTTGTAGCCTTACCAGCATTTATCATTCTCAGTCTTTTGGATATTAGCCATCCTAACTCGAGTGAGATGGTATCTTAAAGTGGTTTTGATTTGTGTTTCCAAATGCTGAGTGATGGTGAGCATTTTTTCATGTGTCTGTTGGCCACTTGTGTATCTTCCTTTGAGAAATGCCTGTTCAGCTCCTTTGCCCATTTTTTTTTAAATTGGGTTACTTGGTTTTTTGCTGTTAAGTTGTTTGAGTTCCTTGTATATTTTGGATATTAATTCTTTGTCAGATGTATATTTTGCAAATATTTTCTCCCACTCTGCTGGTTGTCCTTTCACTCTGTTAATCGTTTCTTTTGCTGTGAGAAGCTTTTTAGTTTGATAAAATCTTGTTTATTTTTCCTCTGGTTGCCTGTGCTTTTGGGGTCATATTCATGAAATCTATACCCACTCCTACTTCCTGGAGTATTTTCCCTATGTTTTAAGGAGTTTTATTGTTTCAGGATGTATATTTAATACTTTTATCCATTTTGAGTTGATTTTGGTATATGATGAGAGGTACTGGTCTAGTTTCATTCTTCTACATATGAATATCCTGTTTTCCTAGCACCATTTGCTGAAGAGGCAGTCTCTTCCCTGGTGTGTAGACTTGACGCTTTTGTCAAAGATCAGATGACTGTAGGTGTATGGGTTGACTTCTGGATTCTCTATTCTATTCTATTGATCTATGAGTCTGTTTTTATGCCAGTACCATGCTGTTTGGGTTATTATAGCTTTGTAGTATAGTTTATAGTCAGGTAGTGTTATACCTCCAGCTTTATTTTATTTTATTTTATTTTTTGCTATGGATTGCTTTGGCTATTTGTGGTCTTTTGTCATTCTATATAAAGGTTAGGATAGTTTTTTCCATTTTCAAGAAAAATGTCATTGGAATTTTGATGGGAATTGCATTGAATCTCTAGATCACTTTTTGAGTAGTATGGACATTTTCACCATGTTAATTCTTCTAATCCAAGAGCATGGGATATCTTTCCATCTTCTTGTGTCCTCTTTAATTTCTCTCAACAGTGGTTTGTAGTTCTCATTGTATAGATTTTTCACATCCTTGGTTTACTTTATTCCTAAGTATTATTATTTTTTTTTTGGTGGCTTTTGTAAATGGGCTAGCTTTCCTGATTTCTGTATGTTCACTGTTGGAGTATAGAAATGCTACTGTCCTTTGTGTGTTGATTTTGTATCCTGCAACTTTGGTGAAGTCATTAATCAACTCTAAGAGTTTTTTGTAGAGGCTTTAGGTTGTTCGATATATAGGAGCATATCATCTGCAAACAGGGACAGTTTGACTTCATCTTTTCCAATCCGGATGCCCTTTATTTCCTTCTCTTCTCTGATTTCACTGGAAAGTACTTCCAATACTATGTTAAATAGGAATGGTGAGAGTGGGCATCCTTGTCTAGTTCCTATTCAAGATGATATTGGCAGTGGGCCTATCATAGATAGCTTTTATTTTGTTGAGATACTATTGGCCATTTGTATATCTTCTTTGGAGAAATGTCTATTCAAGTCATTTGCCCATTTTAAAATTGTACTGTTTGTTTGTTGTTGAGTTGTAAGATTTCTTCATATATTTAGGACACTACACTGTATATCAGATATATGATATGCAAATATTTTCACCCACTGTGAAATATCCTTTGATAATATCCTTTGATGCATGTATTAGTCCATTTATGTTGCTTATAACAAAATATCTGCAACAGGGTGATTTATTAAGAAAACAAAATTTATTGCTTACAGTTTCTGAGGCTGGGAAGTTCAGAGTCCATCTGGTGGTGGTGACAGTGACCCAGGGATCTCACATTGCAAGGCAGTGGAAGCAGAGAGAGCAGAGAGAGACAGCAGAGAGAGAGAGAGAGAGAGAGAGAGGGAGAGAGAGAGAGAGACACACTCTCCTCTTCTTTTAAAGCCCTCAGAATCATGCCCCGACCACCATTTTTAATCCATTCACTACTGCATGGTCCTACAATCCAATCACCTCTTCAAGACTCCACCTTTCAATTAGCATAATAGGATTTCCCACCCTCTTAACAGTCACAGTGGGGGCTAAGTTTCTAATACATAAAAACTGGGAGACAATTCAAGCCTCAGTGAGTTTTCGGGGGGGACATAATTCAATCCACTACAATGCACAAAAGTTTTTAATGTTGATAAAGTCTACTTTGTCTGTTTTTTCCTTTGTTTGATTATGCTTTTGGTGTTATAGCTAAGAATCCATTGCCAAATCCAAGATCATGAAGATTTGCCCTTCCATTTTTTTCTGAGAGTGTTATAGTTTTAGCTCTTATATTAAGGTCTTTGATCCATTTTGAGTTAGTTTTTGTATATGGTATAAAGTAGGAGTCCCTTTTTTTGCATTCTTTCAATCTTTCGCCATTGAATATGGTATTAGCTATGGGTTTTTCATAAATGCCCTTATTATGTTGAGGCAGTTCCTTTCCCCCCCAGTATTCCAAGTGTGTTTTGTTTTGTTTTGTTTGGGGGAAGATAGAGTATTGGATTTTATCAAATATCTTTTCTCTGTCAAGTGATATGACTATTTTTTTTCCTTTGGTCTATTAATATGATGTATTACTTTGTCTGGTTTCCTCATTTGAACCACTATTGCCATCCTGGGGTAACTCTCACTTAGTCATTGTTTAGAATCCTTTTAATATTCTCCTAGGTCCAGCTCATTAGGTTTTTGTTTGTTTGAGGATATTTACATCTAAATTCATAAGAGTTGTTGGTCTGCAGTTTTTGTTTGTTTGTTTGTAATATCTTTGTCTGGCTTTGGTATCAAGGTAATGCTAGCCTCACAGAATGAATTAGGAAGTATTCCCTCCTCTTCTATTTTTTTGGAAGAGTTAGAGAAGACTTTGTGTTAGTTCTTTTTTTACTTATTTTTTATTCTTTTATTTTATTTTTTGTGTGTGTGTTTATTGAAACATAATTGATTGTACATGTCTGTGGGGTACAGCACTGAATTTTTCTTTAAATAATCTTTTGGAATAGTTTGTAAAGAATCGGTGTCATTTCCTCTTTGAATGCTTGTTAGAATTCATCGGTGAAGCCATCTCGTCCTGGACTTTTCTTTGTTGGTATATTTTCTTATTTGCTTCAGTTTCTTTATTTGTTATAGATTTGTTGAGTTTTTCTATTTCTTCTTGAGTCAGTTATGGTAATTTGTGTGTTTCTAAGAATTTGTCCATTTCATCTAGGTTATCTAATTTTTTAGGATCCAGTTTTTCATAGTATTCTCTTAAATCCTTTTTATTTACACAGGGATGGTATAGTCCCTTTTATTTCCACAGTGACTTTTTCAATGTAAACCCAATAATTTGCTTTTCTGCCTTTTGGCTACTGTGACTAGTGCTGTGGTGAACATGGATATACAAGTATTTGTTTGAGTAATTATTTTTTATTATTTAGGATATATCTAGTAGATTCCTACCAGCAATGCACAAGGATTCCAATTTCTCCGCATCCTTGCCAACACTTAATTTTTCCCCCCTAAGCCATGAATAAGAGTCATCATTTAGTCGAGCTCTTATTGTAGGAGAGATGCAAAGATCCACAATTTGTCTGTATTCGCTCTGATATTCACTACAACCCAGGAATATGTAAGTGGTACTTCCACCTGTATGAAGCAGTTGAGGCTCACTGAGGTTGGGGTGACTTACCTCTAGTCCTGAGCTTGTAACTGGCCGAGTCGGGATTCTAGGCTCAAACCTGGGTTTTTCTAAATAGTTTACCATGCAGCTTCTATTAGTCCCAGTAATTCCTGCCTTTGCTTCAATATATTTCTCAAACCTATCACCATCTCTAAATTCCCATTGCCACCTTCACTTCTCTCTTTCTCTCACACCATGCATCCAGCCCAGTAGCAAATCTGATTGGCTTTACATTTAAAATATGTCGAGCAACTGAATGCTTCTCATACTTCCACAGCTATCATCTTAGCTACTGCGGTAGCTTATCTCTCACACCATGCATCCAGCCCAGTAGCAAATCTGATTGGCTTTACATTTAAAATATGTCAAGCAACTGAATGCTTCTCATACTTCCACAGCTATCATCTTAGCTACTGCGGTAGCTTCTTAAGTGATTTCTATTCTTTTTAAAAAATATTTATTGATTTTATTTTAACATTTATTTGTACATATTTGTGGGGTAAAGTATATAATTTCAATACATGCATATAATGAACAATGCTTCATTTAGGGTAGATATCATAGTTTTGATCACTCTTCTATCTTGGATCCCAACAGTCTGTCCTAAACTTACCACCCAGAGTGATCTTTCTAGAACTTGTGTTAGATTATATATACATATGTAGGTTGTGTATATATTATATTATATTCATTTGCTCAAACCCTCCAATGACTGTCCAGCTCATTTAGAAAGAAAACCAAAGTTTTGCCATAGTCTGAAAGGTCCCACGTGATCGGCACCCCCCACCCTCCTTGCCCCTACCTCTCTGACTTCAACACCACCCTTCATCTCACTTGGGTCACCTGGCCTCCTTACTGTTCTTCAGATACACTGAGTGTACCCTACATCTGGGTCTTTGCATCTGCTGTTTCCTCTGTCTGGAACACCTTTCCCTTGAGGTATCTTTATGGTCTGCTACTGTGCTTCTTTCAGGTCTGTGCTCAAATTGCATTCTTCCTTACATCCATTACTTTCTTAACCCTCACTCCATATGGTCTTCTTCATGCCATTTATATTCATCTGAAATATTACGTATTTGCTTATTTAATCGTTTATTGTCTATTATAAGCTTCATGACAACCAGGTTTTTGTCTTTATTATTTGTTGCTGTATCCACTATGTATATGGCATTACAGTATTTCTCCTTAGTGAAATCCACAAGGGCAAGGCAGTGTGTTCTTTATCATTTTGTTCCTAACTGAAGCGGTCGGCACACTGTATGTGATAAGTATTCGTTAATTGAAGATGTTGTACAGAATTGTAATTCCCATCTCTCGGGGTATTTTCTGTTAAATATCTTGTTTCCATTTATCTTAAAACAAAATCAGTTTACTTTCAACCTAGAGTAAGAATAAATATTTTCCCACTCTTTCACATGTGAATTAATCCTAAGCCAAAGTAGGGGGGAGGGTTAGATAAGAATCACAGGTAGACCAACAAGGAAGCATCCCTATTGCACTATTTGAACTCTTCCTTGCTCTCCTACCTTGTTTTTAAAATGACTATAACTGTCCTTACATTTGGCTGATTTATACAGAGCATCTTTTAGAGTCTTTTAATGACTGCATTTAGGTTCATGAAAGCATAGCTTTCAATGTCTAGGTAGTCAGTTTCATCACTGTGACATTTGGTACTCTTCTGACATTTAATACCCCACTCTGGCTCTTCTTCAACAATCTTTTGGATAGTTCTCGTCTCATCTCTGTGTAGCTTCTGGGACTCCCTTAATTCAGAGCCATTATCAATGATTTCAGCATCTTGCTCTACTTCCTTTCCATTTTCTCCAGCTTGCCATTGCTGTGCTTTTCCCGTGGTGACTGTGCAAGTGGACTTAGACTTGGTATCCCTCCCACCACACTGCTGAGCTGTCTGAAAACTGCCTGAAAACCATCTTTGTATTTTCAAAGTGGTTTTTGTTTTTTAAAATGGTATCAGCTGGACAAATGGAAAAAAGTACTGTCATCTCACTTATCTCTGTTTGAAGTGAGAGCCTTTAGTTGGCCCTTGGGAGGTGGTATGGACTCTGAACCCAGACTGTTTGGATTTAAATTCTAGAAACCGCTTCCTAGTTCTGTGAATTTAGGAAACCTGGTTTACCTTCTGTGTCTACGTTTCCTTCTATAAAATGAGGATAATAGTACTAGAATCTACTTAAAAAGGTGGTTGTGAGGATTGAGCAAGGTAATGATTAGAAATTGCTAAGAGTGCTTCCTTCATGTAGGGAAAGCTGTGTGTTGTTTGTGAAGCCTAGGGCCTGTGCCAGACCCCGGGATGGAACAGTGAACGAGAACACAGGTTCTTAAGGAGTATAACATTAAACAAGTAAACAGGAATAAACATCTAACTACAATTTGTAATAAAGATTGAGAAAGGGAAGGAAAAAAACATAATGCTATGGAAGAGTAGTTAGGGAAGAATTCCCTGTGAAAGTGACTTTAAGTAACCTAAAGGTAGGAGTCAGCCATGGGGAGAAGGGAATTTCAGGCAGAGGGGTAGCATGAACCAAAGCCACAGGCGGGAGTGAGCACGGGGAAGTAGAGGAAGACAGGTGGAGCTGGAGCACACTGAGAGAGAAAGAGGGGGATGCAGGGTAAAGTTGGAGAGAGAATTGGGTCCTCTCAGCCATGTTAAGGGATTTATTATGAATCTAATTTCAGTGGAAAGCCATGGAAGAATTTGGTATCGGTTGTTCATTTTCACATTGAGTTTGGAGAAGGAGCCAGAGAAATAGAACAGAGGAGATAATTTTAATCTATCTTCCTTGTAATCATGAATTTTAATATATACTTATAAAAAAACAATTTAACGTTTCTTTCAGTTGAAAATACTCTTTGTAGATACCTTCTTTAACGTCTCCAGAATTATTCTATAGTCTTTGGGGTAATTATATTGCCCATAGGGATTTAATCTATCTGTCTGTCTTCTGCTTACCATTTATTTCTTTCCTTAATTCAACAAATATTTCTAGAATGACTACTGTTGCCCTCACGTTTCTTAGTCTAAGAAGAAGACAGATAGCAAAAAAAAAAAAAATCACACAAAAAATTAATTACCCTTGAGGTAAGTGTTATGAAGGATAAGTAAAGGTTGCTATGAGAGCATGTAACTGAGAACTTCACCTGGCAGACAGGTCACATAGGCTTCCTGGGGAATGAGTAGAAGGAAGCACAATAAAAAGAAGTGAGAAAGTGCTGAGGCAGGAAGACGGTTCTGTCTTCAAGAGACTGCAGGAAGGCTATTTAGTTTGGCTAGAGCTCAGTATTACCCTAAATGCAGTAAGGAACCATGGAAGAATTCTAGGTAACAATATGACATTTGTATTTTCAAACTGTTGTGTGGAGCATGTTATGGAGGAGGAGGCTGAATTCAGGGAGATTCAGATAGTATTTATTAGCTGGGCACTTTTGGTGTTGTGTGGGAGTGTCCCACAAGTAACAGAGGACATTTACATCCCTGCCCCTATACCTAATGCAAGAAGCAACCCATATTCATTGGTCAGGGCAGTGAGGCACCCCCCACAATTCCAAACATTTCCTGCAGGGAGGGGAAGATATTACCACTCCTATCTAAGAAGAACTGAAGTTGGCTACTGTAACAATCTAGGCTTTAGTTTCTAGAGTGAAGAGATATATATCCCAGCACATATACATAACATCCATTAGGATATGGGAAGGACACATTGCAACTTTGATTCCTGTTTATTTTGTGTTTTAAAAATAAGAACTTGACTTTGGTGTCCTCACTTGGCCTTTGTCAGCTGATCTCTTGTGAGGTACAGTACTGAATGTGGTCAGAGGGAAGAGTGGCAGTGTCATGGGGATGTTGATTGGCTGTCAGTCCTGATTCACATGTTTGTTTTCAGTGCATTGTTAGGATTGCAATCTGTGTTCTTGGTTAATGGAGATATGGATGCTATTACTTGTTTTTAAATAAAGCTATTTTATAAAATGAACAGGTAGCTAAAAGATCCCTGTACAGAAACCACAGATTGAAAATAATATTAATAATACAAACACAAGAAAAAAAATGGAAATGGCAGTTAATACTACTAGTCAACAACAATCTGAGGTAAAATATAATGACTTCATGATATGTGGCAAGAAGCCAAAAAATTGAAATTATTAAGGAGATATTTGAGATATGCATTTGCCTATTCTTTTGTTAAACATGACTCTGACCCTAAATATATGTCATATCTTAAAATATCACCTGGTGAAAATATGAAGCCATAATTATTAAATTAACATTAAAATATTATTTATTTAATCTTTATCACACTCTTAGAACTATCTTTAATATACTGTGTAAATACAGTAGTGCATATATATGTTTTGTTTAAAAATGCAGATCATACAGGTGCATGCTGAAGCATTTTCTTACTGATAGAGAAGCACTGGTCTAGCCAGTTAGTGGAAATAGAGACAATTGGATGTATTGTCTTTGAGAAGTGTGTGCAAGGAAGAAATGGTGGAACTTTGTAATTGATCAGATGAGGCGGGAATTAGGGAGACATTGTGTCATGGTTGACTGCCAGATTTGCAGCAAGAACTAGGTGGATGGTGGAACCATTTTGGGGAATTAGATTTGGGAGGCAAAGATTCTGAGTTTGGGTTTAGACATACTAAGTTTGGAGTACCAGTGAGCTTCCAAGTGAGTAGGGAGTTAAATACTCCACTGTCAACATCAGAAGAGAGAACTGGATTAGAGATATTGTTTGCTAGTAATCTCCATATAAATGATAACAAAAGGCATGGACATGACTAATGTCACCAGGGGAGAAAATACCTAGTGAATGGCGAAGAGGGCTAAGAATCAGGCACTGAGATCCATACTTCAAGGTTAGGATGGAAGAGGATTCTGTATAGGAAAAGGAAGGGGAAAAAATGGCCAGAGAATTAGAAGGAAAACAAGGAAAGTAGGTCATTATGGAACTAAAGGAAAGGCAGGGGGAAGTGGTCAGTTATGCCAAGTGATGCTGAAAATTCATGTTAAACGAGGGCTCAGTGTATCCCTAGGACTTCACAGAGGGAGGTTATCAGTAACCTTTCAGAGTGCTGTTTGGAGATTTAAAACATCCAAGGTAGAGATCTGATATGAAAGGGCTTACTGCCTGAGGGAAGAAGAGGACATGAAACCAACTAACTGTAGTTTTTAAATTCCAGAATAATACTTTCTTTCTGATTATAAAAGCTCCCTTTTTAATTCTGGAAAAATGAGGAAATATAGAAACAAATGAAGACAAAATGATCCCCAATTTCTCAACTGATGTCAACTAATATTTATGTTAATCTATTGACATTTCCCTCATATACTTATTTATACAGATACATTTATACTAGTTGTACTCCTTATTTCAGTAGGTGTAGATTAAACCGCAGTGATCTGGGTTTTTTTGTTTGGTTTTGTTTTGTTTTGGTTTTTTTGGCAGCTAGCCAGTACAGGGATCCAAACCCTTGACCTTGGTGTTACAACACCACGCTGTAATCGACTGAGCTAACCAGACAGCACATATTAATCTTATTATTCTGTTTTCTTTCCCTTACATTTTCTGTTGCCTTTAAATAGTTTCGGAAGTATGATCTTTTTTAACAGCTAAAAAATATTTCCTCATCTGGTTATATCAAAATGAACATATCCATTAACTTTGACTGGGCAGGTGAGTTTTTTGTAATATTTCACCTTTATAAATAATTCTGTGTAAGCATCCTGTATATAAATTTTTGAGTAGGAGATACTCAAATAGGTGGTACTCCTGGTTCTTGAAGGCTTGCTCTCTCTCTTTCTATCCAAGATGCTTTTGAGGAAGTACTGCTCAGTACCAGCCAGTCACACTCTATTAGCATCATTTTGTGAATTTTTATGCACATTCTAACCACCCTTGTAAAATTGTGTCTGTATATGTGTGTGTGTTATTTTTCTGTAAGTGTATTTCTTAAGTATAGTATGTGTTTGCATTTTGCTTTTTACCCTAATTTCAGTCTTATCTTTTAATAGGGTACTTCATACTTTTATATCAATTATCATAATTCACATGTCTTATAGTCAGGCATCATATTGTATGCTCTTTCGTGTTTCCTGGGTCTTTCCTTTTTTTCCCCTGATTTTTACTATGCTGACTTGACTTTGTTTTTCAGTGGCTTTAAAGGTATAAAGTCTGTTTTTAATCATGATTACAAAGTTTATCCGTACAAGGTATTCCAAAAGAAAAATGTCATTTCTGGAGACTGATTGGATGCATTGTATTTGTTCTGGGAAATTATCCTATTTGCTTGCAAAATTCACTTGTGTATTCCAGGGGACTGCCACTCTTTAGAATAGCTGTGTTCTCTTTCAAACCCACTGTGATGGTTGGGTTTTGGCTCTCTCCTATTGACATTAGTCTATTATTTCCCATCTGCTGGTGCTACTTCTTGCTGGAGAAGATGAATGAGAAAAAATAAGCACTAACATTTATTGAGTGCCTGAAATATAACATCTGTTTACATAGAGTATCTGATTTAATCTTTATAATCCTGTGAGGATTATCATTTTATCATTATTGTCATTTTTACAGGTGAGGGAACTGAAGTTAGAGTCCATTTAAAATTGCTTAGTAAGGGATAGAGTCAGAATTCAAACTCAAGTTGTGGATTTCTTTAGTATTCTGCAACAAATACTTACTGAGTGCTTACTCTACAGACACTGCCTTATTCCTTAAGATACATGAGTGAATGAAACATACAAAGATCCCTGCCCTCATGGAGCTGAGACTCTAGAATAAAGGGAGACAAACAGTAAACATTGCAGTAGAGAAATTAACTACAGTGTATCAGTAGGTGACATGTACTGTGTAAAGAATGAATCTGAGCTGAGTAAAGGAAATCCAGAGAAGATGGCAGGTTTCAGTTTTAAATTGAAAGTCAGGGCAGGCTTTCTTGAAAGTGATCTGGCTCTAAAGCTTATTTCCTTTCTACCACACTATGCTGCTTCTTATGTGTGAATCAAAATGCATTACCATTGGATTACCCCCCACTTCTAACCAGATTAAAGGCCTATGCCTTTCTGATTCTCTTGTTGCTGTGAATGTAAATCCTCCTTCTCCCATAAAGAGAGAGAGCAAAATTTTTATTTGCTTTAGTATTTTCACAAGCCTCACCTCATTTTTAACTCTGGCTTTCTTTGCAGTGTTTTTACAAGCCATTTCCTCTCTCGTTATATTTATTATGTTTTTCATGGTGTTTTCACATTATTTAAGTATGCCTTACTTTACAATGAATGTGCTTTTCGAGAGTTTCATATAAATGGAATTTTTATGAATAATACTAAACTTTCAATTCCATTTCATTTCTTTTATAACTTGAATAATCATGCCTTACATCTTCAGTGTTAATTTAGTAGTTTGAATTATTGGGCTGTTTAATGTATATGTTGAGCCAGGTGGCAGTGCGACAGAGTTAAATGAAGTGAACTTGTTTCATTCCTTAAAACTAAAGGACGAGACAAATCATCAGCAAATCTCTTAGGTGCCAATCCGCAAATACCAGGAGCCAAGGGAAATAACCAGGAATGTCTTCAAGTGATGCTACCAGAAAGGGAATTATGATCTGGTTGGCACAGGGGAACCTGTCGGGATAAATCAAATGACTGAAATGTCAATACTGAGGAATGCAATCTGTGAAGAGAGGACAAAGAGGTGGGAAAAGGAGGGCTTGCACTATAGATCACAAAGAGTTGAACTTGCAATGAAATATAGATAGATGATAAAGGAAGTAGCAACACTGAAGCTTTATGAGTTAAGGTAAAAAAAAAATATATATATATATATATATGAAATAAAGAAATGGAATAGTGGGTAATAAATTTCCACTTATGGTACTTAAAGTAATCTTAACCTTTTATTTCACAAGTGGGAATATATTGAAGGGATCCTGGTGAGAAATGTCTTGTGCCATTTATGCCATATAGAGAGATACCATCTAGACCATAAAGCATTTTGCTTAAAAGGTTTAATATGGAATTGTAAATACACTCTATTATGATAAGAAAAGTGTTGTTTCCAGGGAGTTGTTTCTCTAGAGATGTTTAAATTCAGCAGCTGAGGAGAGGAGAGGGTGATTGGGATACAAAGGACACAAATTAAATGCAGGTAACACTTGGGAACTATAATTTTCTTTGTCCATTAGTTTGGGTATTAAATTTCATTTATTCCAAGAGCAATTTTTGTTCTTATGCCTGTTAGTACATACTTGATAGCAGGGATTTGCATAATGTATATTGTATAAATGATAAGTTGGTATTTCTTCAGGTTTTTCACTATAATATGGGTGGTATCTTTGGGTCTTTTCTAGGTTTGTGACTTGGCTTTTAGCCTGAAGAAAATGCTGATCCGACACAAGATGACTCATAATCCCAATCGTCCACTGGCAGAATGCCAGTTTTGCCATAAGAAGTTTACAAGGAATGACTACCTCAAAGTGCACATGGACAATATCCATGGTGTAGCTGACAGCTAATGGTAGCTGTAAAGGAATTAAACCATTCAGAAGAGCTTCTAATATGAATACCAGATTTTTCTCACCTGATCAGCATAACAGAAGTAGCCAAAAGTAATTTACTAGTCTCACAGTTTTTATTTGCCTACCTTTATAGTCTGTAGAAACACATACAAAAAAAAAGGAAAAATCTTACTTTTACCAAGAAATGATACAAATGGAAAAAAAAATCACTCCAGCCTTGCAAAATACTACTTGTGTTCTGTTTTATAAAAATAGAGAAAGAATTCATGGCTCTCTTTCTTGGCCATCCTTCTGTAATGAAGTTTTTTAACACAGTTCCCCATTAGGCATTTTAATTTTATTGTTATCTTTTGTGTATGTGTCTGTGTGTGTGTGCGCGCACTTGCAAATGCTGATTATCACAGCTGATCATTACTACTTTAGACAGAAAGAAATCGAGATATCCAACTATTTTTTTGCAGGATAAGAGCAATAGTTTTCAAAGTCTCAAACATAATAAGAAGGTAAATATTGCAATTTTTTGAAACAGACCAAGAGTTTATCTTATTTAATAAGTCCATACAACAAATGAGTTTAAAATGAAGAGATTGTGAGAACTAAAATATCTATTTAAAATATTGTTCATTTCAGAGAATCCTCAGGAAACTTATCATTCAGATGCATTCATGGTTTAGGATACTTTTATAAGATCTAGACAGAAATACCCATGACATTTAAATACTCATCAAACTGACCCTCCTGAGTTTATACTGGTTATCTTTAGAAATTAATAATATACAAATATATATAAAAATAAAAACAGAATAGGTTCTCCATATTTGTTGACGGACAGAGCAGCAGAACAATAGTGACATTACCACATCGGTTATGATGAATGTACCTTCACCCTCTCATTCCATAAAAGCCCAGAGAACACATTAGTGCAGATGTAATAGAGTCCTCAGAGCATTAACATTCCATTTTGCAAAAGACGTTTTCCAGAATCTTGGCAGTAGGTGATTCTGAAACACTTTTGTATTACCCTCAATCATCCCATATAATTAGGAATCCAGAATAAGAATACAAACCTGGCAGTTGTTATGACTGAAATTGTCACTGATACTTAAGGGAAATTGAAGCAAGAAACATAATTTCTTCCTTTAGGTTATATCTCAGTGAAATACTTTACAGCAGCATACAATGCACAGCTTGTTTGGGAAATGATGATATAATGTAATAGTGATGTCAAAATAACCTAGAGGAACCAAAGCCCAGAAAAACATTAAAATGAAGCCCAAATCATGAACCTCTTTAATTGGAACACATTCAAAAAAGAAGTATAATTTTAAGGAAGTTATTTGGTTATAATAAATTAAGGAGAAAGGTTATCTGAAGACACTATTGTTTGACTGCAGGAATCTCATTTTAGAATTATAATCATGCCCAGTTTCAAAGTTTTAAAAAGAAACATAAAGATTCAGTACAGACATATAAACTCTGTAAACATACTAAATTTGAAACTCACCAGAGATAACTTTTTAAAACATAAATCCTAGAATTATAATTTAGAAGACATCTGAGTATGGTTATATGTAGCATTTTGTATCTGAAATTATAGACTGTATTTTATAAGAATAAATTTTGGCCTTGTTTCTCACTATACCATTTGTTTCAACAATATATTTTTAGATTTAAAGTGTTTTCAGTTTAACACGATAGTGTGCTTAATATCATTTGAATATAAAAGGACAGTTGTAAAATTTGGTAGTGTGTACTATTTAAACACATCCTGCTTATTCTGCTGCATTCTGCCTTCTCTATATGGGATGCTTCATATCCCAATTATGTGATGAAATTTGAAAGGAGGCCAAATACCAATTTTGTGTAATCTCAGTGAGTCACAATTCACAGAGCTGCTGGGGAAATTACCATGGAAATCAGTGTCACCATGCCGCGGAGTAAACCGACAAGGAAGAGCTGCTGAGCCCCATCCTGCCGAGGGTTTATGGACAAGGAAATCTGTAGAAAATGGTGTAGAAGGACCGACTGGTACACCATCCTCGCCTTTCAAAGTGTGAAACCTAAACAAGTCCTTAGAAGACTATTTGTATGTTGCAACCTTTTATCCAAAAGGTGATTATTTATAAATAGTGTCAGATATATTAGCATTTGCGTGCCACAACTTTTAAATTGCTCAGCAATAACAAAAAGACGAGAATTTTTTAGGCTTGATTGACAAATTAAAAACATAAATATATAGCCATAGAAGAAAAGTCTTACAGGCAAGCTGGAGTGCAGGTACCGTCTTTGATTGTCTTTCTCTTCTTTCCTGTTATGAAAGATTTTGGCTCAGGAACTTTCTCAGGAAAAGGCCAACCTCCCAAGTGCCTATGAAGTTATGGCTAAGTAATTTTAAGAGGTATTCAATAATGTGGGTAGGCTGAGATATCCCTTTATAAGGACTATCTTTTTTGTATATTAACATTCATGGTATTTGTGTATCTTGAGTTTCTTCTTGTTTCACAATCACTGGCTTGTATTTTCCTTTCCTTTCCTTCTTTCTCTCTCACACACACACACTCTCACACACTCACTGCCTTGCACATGCGTGCACATGCTTTGTTTCACAATCACTGGCTTGTATTTTCCTTTCCTTTCCTTCTTTCTCTCTCACACACACATACTCTCACACACTCACTGCCTTGCACATGCGTGCACATGCTTTTTTTTTCTAGTTATTATTGGCTATATAAAAGCCTTTATTGACTAATCATAATCAGCAATTGCAGCATGAAAGTATTCATCACTGATTTTTTCTTGGGGTTAAACAGGATAGTTAAAATTCTACTTTCAAGAGACATATCTCTTACAACCTCTGCGAGTGTTTGTGTCTGTCTGTCTGAAGAGGATCACTTTTATGCCGAGCTTATACATGCAAGTACATTGCTTTACTCAAAGCTCTTCTAACCTACTGCAGCCAACTCCTTGGATGAGTGTGAACATGGATTACAGGTCTAAATTTGTGCATTAGATTTTATGTGCTGCTACCTCTCCCAAAGATGGAAGGAAAGGAGGATAGGTGCTAGAAATATTTTTTCCTTCACAGTTCTAAATGTTGCTTATGAAAATTCATCTTGGGTTTGTGAGTATATGGAGGTAGGTAGGTAGGAGGAAATGTGCCTCTTTAAAATCCTAAGATTTTATCCTTAATATTGAGGTTTATTTGCATGTATATAAATGGAGCATTTGTAAAGATAAGAGAGCTCCAATGGCATTATTTTATTATAAATCTATAATAAATTTACATAAATCACTTTCAGACTTGGTGTTACATTTTCTTTTACTGTAGAACTATAGTTAGTACAGTTCTGTAGTAAAATACAAATGAATGTTAAATTTAAAGTTGTTGTTGATAAAAGAAGGAATTGTAATTATCATTACCCCCAGGCCTCATGTTTTAATAGTTTGATCTGGAAAGTATCTCTGAAGTTGCACCAAGGTCGTCTCAGGGCAGTAAGAGAGAACACCTTCCTTACCTCTCATCTCATTCCTGGTCATACATAGAACAAGAACAACATGTGAAAGGAACATCACTTAAGAATCAATGAAACCTGACATGTAGTAGCATATCTGAGCAAAAACATCTCTGATGTTCACAAATATAATTTAAGGTTAATAAAAGTTATGACTAATGTTTTAGATATTCCAGTTAGGTGGTTTTAAATCATTTTGGTGTTGCCCCAATCTTGTGAGGTTTCCCTGATATGAAAAAATTGTCAGGTAGTGGGTTTAGAAATCATGCATGCACTTAACTTTGATTTGTCAGAATCAGCTGAGGCACCCATTCTTTGGAGCTGACTTGTAGCTTTGGCTAGCTTGGGCATAAAACTGTGTTATCACCCCACGTTGTTAATTTGTTGTAAAACAATAAAAAATCAACTCTGGAGCCCCACTGTGGGCCATGTCAAATATTCTAGATTTCCCAGGCCCAAGATAGTATGGGATACAACATCTATTTTATACTGTATTAGTGCTGCTGACCCAGTGTTCTAGTTGCTTAACATGATACTGAAACAAATGTTTATATTTAGTTAAAAATACATAGTATTTAGTTACCTTAAATAAAATATATTTAATTATCTGAGAAGTACTTGATAGCATATTTAGCTGCCTAACCAAGAAAACTTTACCCATTTAGAATAAGTTTTATTCCTTACCCATGCTACCTTGGCATATTATATGGCAGGAGGAAACTAAGATTTTAAATAATGTCTGTAATTTATATGCTTAAAATTGAGAAAAGATATAAGACCACTGAAGGTTCATCATCTAAATTACTGCAAAGAGTTTAAAGGGAATATCACTGTTGCTGACAAGAAAAACTGTTGACTCAGCCAAGAATTAATTAAATACAAAATTCAAAAAATATCCATTTGAACCTGATCCCCAGCCTGGGCAAGTCCATGCTGACCAGAGAGGCACCCCCCGGAGAGGCCCAAGGCCTGAGATCCACAGTGACCATGCACCCCGAGGCACCAGTGCAACCAGGCAGGTAGGCCCGTCCTGCTGCCACCACCAGACCCCATCCTCATCCCGGGTGAGTGTGCACTGACCAGAGAGGCACACACTGGAGAGGCCTGAGACCTGCAGCAACCATGCACCCCGGGTGCCAGCATGACCATGGAGGTAGGTCCCGCCTGCTGCCACCACCGGACCCCCCCCAGCCCAGGTGAGTGGGCACTGACCAGAGAGGCCCAAAGCTTCCACCCACAGGCACTAAAGCAGCTGTACCAAATTGGCAGTCCCGGCAGGATCCTAGCCAGACAATAGTGTCAAACCAGTGGACCGTGAAATCCCTTGCCACAATGACTAAAAACCAAAGGAAAGATACTAGAAATGTGAAAAATCAAGAAAGTACACCACCAAAGGGTAATAACTCTCAAATTCTAGATCCGGTAGAACAAGAAGCCCTTGAAATGTCTGAAAATTTCGAGTGATAATTCTAAGGAAACTAAATGAGTCACAGGAAAACTCAGCTAGACAACATGATGATATGAGGAAAAGTATACAGGACCCTGAAGACTTCATTCAGCTAAATAAAAAACAACAGAGAGTTTAACCAGCAGGCTTGCAGAAGAGAGAACTTCTGACCTTGAAGATGGGCTGTTTGAAATAAGGCAGACAAAAAGAAAAAGAATTAAGGGGCCGGCCTGGTGGCGCACTGCTAGAGTGCGCT
>NW_007727963.1:277501-286286 GCF_000696425.1 Galeopterus variegatus
AAAAAGAGATAATGAGGTTCACTACATAATGATAAAAGGATTGATCCTTCAAGAAAACATAATGAGGGCTGGCCCGGTGGTGCACTGGAGAGTGTGCTGCTTGAGAGTGCGGCGGCGCTCCCGCCGAGGGTTCGGATCCCATGTGGAGACCGGTTCCCGCTCACTGGCTGAGCGTGGTGCGGGCGCAGCACCGAGGGTTGCGATCCCATTGCCGGTCAGTAAAAAAGACAAAAAGGAAAAAAAAAAAAGAAAATGTAACGATAATAAATATATATGCACCCAATGTCAGAGCAGCCAGATTTATAAAACAAACTTTGTTAGACCTAAAGAAGGAAATAGACACTAATACCATAATAGCAGGGGACCTGAACACCCCACTATCAATATTGGACAGATCATCTAGGCAAAGAAACACAAGATCTAAACAACACTCTAGACCAATTGGACTTGGCAGATATCTACAGAACATTCCATCCAACAGCCTCAGAATATTCATTCTTCTCATCAGCACACAGATCATTCTCCAGGATAGATCTCATGTTAGGTCACAAATCAAGTCTCAACAAATTCAAAATAATTGGAATTATCCCATCTATTTTTTGAGATCACAATGTATTAAAATTAGAAATCAATAATAAACGAAATTCTGGAAAGTATATAAACACATGGAAATTAAACAGCACTCTACTTAATGACATGGGTCCAAGAAGAGATCAAACAGGAAATCAAAAAATTTATTGAAACTAATGAAAACAATGATACATAATACCAAAACCTGTGGGATACTGCCAAAGCATTAATGAGGAAAATGTATTGCATTAAATGCTTACTTCAGAAGAATGGAAAGATGGCAAGTGAACAACCTATTACTTCACCTTAAAGAACTAGAGAAACAAGAACAATCCAAACCCAAAGTTAGCAGATGGAAAGAAATCATTAAGATCAGAGCAGAACTTAATGAAATTGAAACCCAAAAAACAATACAAAAGATCAATGAATCCAAAAGTTGGTTTTTCGAAAAGATAAATAAAATCGACAAACCATTAGCAAAGCTAACTAAAAGAAGAAGAGAGAAGACCCAAATAACAAAAAGTAGAAATGAGAAAGGTGATATTACAACTGATTCCTCAGAAATACAAGAAATAATCAGTGACTACTATAAACAACTATATGCCAACAAATTTGAAAATCCGGAGGAAATGGATAAATTTCCAGACACACACAAACTACCAAAACTGAGCCAAGATGATGTAGAAAATCTGAACAGACCAATAACAATAAAAAAGATTGAAGCTGTTATCAGAAGGCTCCCAACACACAAAAAAAGCCCAGGACTAGATGGGTTCACTGCAGAATTCTGCCAAACATTCAAAGAGGAATTGACACTAATTCTCTACAAACTATTCCAAAAGATTGAAACAGAGACAATTCTCCCAAACTCATTCTATGAAGCAAACATCACCCTGATACCAAAACCAGATAAAGATACAACAACAACAACAAAAACTATAGGCCAATATCCTTGATGATTATAGATGCAAAAGTCCTCAATAAAATACTAGCTAACAGAATACAGCAACACATACGCAAAATTATACACCATGATCAAGTGGGATTCATCCCAGGGATGCAAGGTTGGTTCAACATATGCAAATCAATAAATGTGATACATACACTATATCTATAAAATCAAACACGAAAACCATATGATCATCTCTATAGATGCTGAAAAGGCATTTGACAAAATTCAGTCGTTCATGATAAAGACACTACAAGTTAGGTATAGATGGAATAATCAACATAATTAAAACCATATATGATAAAACCACTGCCAATATCCTGAATGGGGAAAATCTGAAAGCTTTTCCCTTAAGAACAGGAACTAGACAAGGATGCCCACTCTCACCACTCCTATGCAATATAGTGTTGGAAGTACTAACCAGAGCAATCAGAGAAGAGAAGGAAATAAAGGGAATCCAGATTGGAAAAGATGAATTCAAACTGTCCCTGTTTGCAGATGACATGATCCTATATATTGAACAGCCTAAAGCCTCTATGAGAAAACTCTTGGAGTTGATAAATGATTTCAGCAAATTTGCAGGATACAAAATCAACACGCAAAAATCAGTAGCATTTCTATTCTCCAATAGTGAACATGCAGAAAGAAACATACACTGTTGGTGGGACCGCAAATGGGGCAGCCTTTACGGAAAATGATATGGAGTTTCCTCAAACAATTACAGGTAGATCTACTATATGTAATTGGACTGTTGGGTATACACCCAGAGGAATAGAAATCATCATGTCAAAGGGATACTTGTACTCCCATGTTTATTGCAGCACTATTTACAATAGCCAAGAGTTGTATCCAGCCTTAATGTTCATATCAGATGAGTGGATAAGGAAACTGGTGTATCTACACAATGGAATACTACTCTGTTATAAAAAAGAATGAAATACTGCCGTTTACAACAACATGGATTGACCTAGAGAAAATTATATTAAGTGAAACTAGTCAGGCACAGAAAGAAAAATATCACATGTTCTCACTTATTTGTGGGAGCTAAAAATAAACAAAGTGGGGGAGGGAGGGAAGAAGACAACAATCACAATTCCTTGATGTTGTTATGACAAATGAACAGATATGAGGTTGGGAGGGAAGGGGGAGATGGAGAAGGTAGGAAGGTTTCAGTAATGGGCCACAATAATCAACCACATTGTATACTGATAAAATTAAAAAGAAATAAATGAATGATTAACTTTGTAAAAATATATATATTTATCCATTTACCTCTCCAAAATACTATAAAAATGAATTGTGGCTCACAGTGGGTGTTTGAATTTCTCCATTACTTAATGTTTTGGTTTTTTTCTTCTTAGACACCATCTAATAATGCTTTTTTTCTTCAAGTTAATTTTGTTAATAGCTTTTACTTAATATTTGGCTAGGATATCTTTCTTCATTCTGCTGAAAACTTTTCTGTGATTCTATGAAAGTTTTAGATATGTTTTTAATAAATAACTGATGTTAAGATTTCTCATTGTCTATCTTGTCTGACAACACAGCTGCTGATGCACAACCTAAAGCAAGAGATATTCTTCAGAAGTATTTCCAGGGGCTTTGATACCAGAGATGCAAGTATAACTATTGGAAGCTGAACTAATCCATTATTGGAATTAATTGTTGAAACAATATATCCTCTATTCATTCTTTAATATTTGGTAAAGCAACCTATAAAAAGGGAAGTACATTGACCCCCCAACTCTATGCTTTTTCTTTTCAAAGTAGATACAGGTTAGTATTTGGAGAGCTGAAATTTCCTTTGATGGACAAAATAAGGTCTGAAATGAACTTTTATGAAATGGGAGCAAACTGTATCATTCCTATACTAGGTAGGAATATAAAGAGTATGGAGATGAGAAGCAATACCATATTTAATTGATTATAATACTTTTATTTCAATTGACAAACTGATCAGTCTTTTTGTGGAATGTTACATGTAGCAATTAAGAATCCTGAAAAGTTAAACTTTATGGAAATTAGTCAATCATTACTTTTAACTTATTTTATTATTGAAATGTAGCAAATCCTCTCTGGACCTTACTTTCTATTCTGAAGGTTCATCGTATAAGTAAGATAACTGTTTGCAGCTCATCTTCCACCTGACAAATACAGTACCCAGCTTTCTCCAGAAACTAAAATAAAATAAAGCAGTGTCAAGTGCAACTCTGTCTGTTTCAGCCTTTCTTGCTCTTACCATGTGGAATTCATCACTTGTGCTGTTTCAGCTGCTGAATAACTTTGGTGTAGTCTCCAGTTTCACCATTAGCTGGGTTCTGAGAATGACAACTTGTTTTTTTTCCTGGACTCAAATGATGATATTTAGGATATTAAGTTGTATTCTTTCTGCTCTGACTATAAAATGTGAAATTGGGATAGACAAGTGTAGATGATTGGAGTATTATTAGACTTAAGTATGTGAGTTGAGCCCATTGGCTTTACACTAAGAAAAGCTATTCCATAGTTTTCTAAGCTACAGGTCTTACCCCAAATTGTATCAACTCAGTACAGGACATGTGGCTTGTTGCTTACTACAAATCCTTAGAGACAGAGGGAGTGTACATATGGCACAGAGTCACTAGAATGAAAGAGGAATTAAAAATGTGTGTCCTAAAGGCCACAACAAACCTGAGAAAAAAACAAAGCTGAATGCTTTACACTTCCTGATTTCAAAACATATTATAAAGTTACAGCAATCAAAATAGTATTACCAGTGTAAAAACAGACATGCATAGAATAAAGGAACAGAATAGAAAGCCTAGAAGTAAACCATGTGTATATGGCTAAATGATCTGTGACAAGGATGCCAAGACTATAAAATGGAAAAAAGGATAGTCTTTTTTTTTTTTCCTTTTTGTCTTTTTTTGTGACCGGCAACGGATCGCAACCCTCAGTGTCGCGCCCGTACCGGACCGGGACCGGCAACAGGATCGCAACCCTCGGTGTTGTGCCCACACCTCGCTAAGCCAGTGAGTGGCCAGTCTGTATGTGGGATCCGAACCCTCGGCCGGAGTGCCGCCGTGCTCCCAAGCAGCGCACTGTAGCAGTGCGCCATCGGGCCGGCCCAGGATAGTCTTTTTAATAAATGGTATTAGTAAAACTAGATATACATGTGGATCCTTTCCTTACACCAAATACAAAAAATTAACTTAAAATGGATTAAAGACCTAAATGTAAGACCTGAAACTGTAAAACTAGAACAAAACATAGGAGTAAAGCTTTATGAGGTTGGGTTTGGCAGTGATTTCTTGGGAATGACCAAAAGCGCAGGCAACAAAAGTAAAAATAGATAAATGGAACTGCATCAAACTTTAAGACTTCTGCACAGCAAAAACAATTGGAGTGAAAAGACAACCTATGGAATGGGAGAAAATATTTACAAACCAAATGTCTGATAAGGAGTTAATATCCAGATTATATTTTAAAAACCCCTATGACTCAACAATAATAAAAACCAACCCAATTAAAAAATGGGCAAAGGACTTGAGCAAACATTTCTCCAAAGAAGATATATAAATGGCCAAAAAGTATATGAAAAGATGTTCAACATCACTAGTCATCAGGGAAATGCAAATCAATACCACAATGAGGTGACACACCCATTAGGATGGCCACTGTCAAAAAAAGGAAACAAAATATGAAGTGATGGTGAGGATGTAGAGAAAACGGAACCCTTGTGCACTGTTGGTGGGAATGTAAAATGGTACATCCACTATGGAAAATGGTATGGAGGTTCTAAAAAAAATTAAAAATAGAATTACCATCTTATCTAGCAATCTCACGTTTTGTTATATGGCTGTCTTTTTTCATTTTGAACTGCCATAACAGAATACATAAGATTTGGTAATTTATAATTAACAGACTTTTATTTCTCACTGTTCTGGAGGCTGGGAAGTCCAAGCTCAAGGTGCCGGCATCTGGTGAGAGCCTTCTTGCTTCATCAACCCATGGTGGAAGAGAGGCAAGACAGAGTGAAAGGGGTCCAAACTCATCCTTTTATAAGGAACCCACTCCCATGATAATAGAATTAATTTATTCATGAGGGCAGAGTCCTTACGACCTAATCACCTCTTAAATGTCCCACGTCTTAATGCTGTTACAATGGCAATTAAATTTCAATGAGTTTGGAAAGGAACATTCAAATCATAGTGATATCCAAAAGAATCAAAAACAGGATCTCGATGAAGTATTTGCACACTCATTCATTGCAGTGTTATTCACAATAGCCAAGATGCAGAAGCAGCCTAAATGTCCATTATTGGATGAACAGATAACAAGAATGTGTATACATACAATGGAATATTTTTTTTTTTTTGTCTTTTTGTCTTTTTCCATGTCCGGCAACGGATCGCAACCCTCAGTGTTGCCCCCGTACCGGACCGGGGACCGGCAACGGGATCGCAACCCTTGGTGTTGCTTCCCGCGCCTCACTCAGCCAGTGAGCGGGAACCAGTCCGTATGTGGGATCCAAACCCTCGGGCGGGAGCGCCGCCGCGCTTCCCAAGCGGCGCACTATCCAGTGCACCACCGGGCCGGCCCCCAATGGAATATTTTTTAGCCTGAAAAAAAGAAGGGTATTTTATCATATGCTACAACATGGATGAAACTTGAGGACATTCTGCTAAATGAAACAAGCCAGTCACAAAAAGACAAATACTACATAATTCCTCTTTTATGAGGTGTCTAAAGTAGTCAGACTCAAAGAAACAGTAGGAAGTGGTTACCAGGGGAGAGAGCAAAATGAGAGTTGTCATTCAATGGATGTAGAGTTTCAGCTTTGCAAGCTGAAAAAGTTCTATATATCTGTTATATAACAACGTACAATAGTTAACACTACAGTGTAATACACTGTACACTTAAAAATGCTTAAAATAGAAAAAAAAGTATGTCTTATTTACTGGGTTACTAAAAATGGATAAGTTAAAATCAAAATTTCAGGTAAGTGCTGTAATTTGAGAATTCAAATGTCTTTCCTAAGGCAGAGTTGAGATTAAATCTCTATCACTTGACCTCTCAGAACTTCTTTCTTTTCTTGCTGGAGGTTAAGTTACACTTACACAATACCAATTCCATATATATGGAAAAAGATGCAACCTAAATGTCTAACACATTCAGTACATCTTTATTTTTTTTAATTCAATTATATGGATCAGTACTCCTTTAATGGAGTGGTTTTTAACTTACGTATAAGAACATATGATGGTATATAAATTTTCATACAAGAAAAAGTTCATGGAAAGATTTGTATTATCTTTTAATTATATTTTTACCCTCATATTTGATGATTAAGTTAAAACTTATGTTCAATTTGACTAAAATTAGCTGAGTCAGAAAAGTAAGTAAAACATTATTTTGGGGAAGGGGAATGGAATGGGCGATTGCTACTGACTTTGACCAAAGTTGCTGAATTCGACATGAGTGTTAATGTAGAGTTAATAGTTGGAGACAGACCTTTAAAAGCCTATTTAAATACCAAATTAACAGCATATTTTCACATTTCTTATACATATTACCTCCTTCATTATAAATAACACTTTTAGCTTATTTCCTGGATTGTCTCTTGCGAATGTACACACATCATATGAGAATTTAAAATACACATACAAAATTGAAATGAACAGTATATAACCAAATTTCACATTTTAAATCTGATATAACGTTATAGGCATAAAATACCTTGTACACTTCTGCTTTAACTGAGGAAGTACTTTAGCAAAGTTACAGTGTAACAAATCACTGAGAATTTAGTTACAAAATATATTTTAGCTGATACTCAAAGCTATGTAAGTGTGCAATTCTCATTCTTAGAAGGAGGAGTAAGGACAGAGGAAAGAAGGGAAGCGAGAAAGGATAAAAAGAAAGGAATTAAAGGGGGTAGAAGGGCCGCAAACTTGCAAAGATAATAGAACTGTGACATCATTTATCAGCCAAATGATGTCAATTTCCTTAACAATGAAATAGATTTAATAGTACCTACTTGTTGAGTTTGTGGTGAGAAATAAATCAATGCATATAACTATCTGCAAAGGATGCCTGGCACATAACAAGAGTTCAAGAAATTATATTGCCCTCGTGTTTTCCAGATACTCCCTTGTCAGTCACCGTATATATGCTCTTCAGAAACCTCCCACCGCTCCCCAGTGTTCCAGCTCATACCTTGAAGCAAACTTGTCATAAGCCAAATTGGGAAAGATTTTAATTTGTGTAACATTGTCATAATCACAGTGATAGAAGCATTTCATTTGGGAATGTTTTTGAAAACTGTTAAACACTATGTTTATCATTTAACACGTCATACATTAACAAAGATACCTATTCTTTTAACTCAAGCATTAAAAGAAGATACTTCTGTTAATGCCTAGACTATCAATTTTTTTTAATTGCGCTAAAACTACATCTTGCTCTTATCTTAAAATTTAATCTAATCAATAATCTTGATTTTATAAAACTTCAGCAATAGTATCCAAATGTTCAAAAGAGGGAAGAACCTTATTCATTTTTTAGCTCACGTTAAACTGAAATTCTGCTATAAGTAAAAAAACTGGTTGTTAAAAATAATTTGATTGCATCAAAAATCACAAATTAAATCAAGTATGTACACGTAAACATAAATACATTTTTCCTTTTTAGGCACATTGAAAGAGAAGAAAGGAATGCTCTGAAAAGATTTTTTAAACAAATTGGTAATTCATTCATTATGGCTAAATTCAGCTGATACTTCAGGGGAAAAAAAAGTCATGAGAAGGAAAACAAGTTCATATCTTTGAAAAATAATATAAACCAGAACTTTTTTATTCATATAATAAGACTTTGAGATAATTTTTGAATACTGATTCTCTTAAGCAAAAAAAAAAAAAAAAAAAAAAAAAAAAAAAAAAAAAAGTTGTCAAATAACCTAAAATTAAGAGGACTCTTTAATACAAGATCATTGGAGTTTATAAGGAAATATTACAAATACAGATCCTGAAATACACTGGTAAAAGAAAAAAAATGCTTTTTAATATTTCAATTTTCTTCACTTATTTTTGAGCCTTATACCACAAATGTAGTTAATTTGATTAAGTGCATAGTATGTCAGCCAGACATGAGTACTACTGCAAATTAGACAAGCCACAAATTGCAGCATTAATGGTTGTTAAAGCACTTTTGTTTAAAGGAAGCCCGAATAGCCAGAAATGACAGAGAACATGGACCTTAAAACATGAGTGCCTTTTCCATAAGTTA
>NW_007727963.1:286813-335793 GCF_000696425.1 Galeopterus variegatus
ATAAGTCATTAACGTTGGAACTAGGCAGTAGGTATAACCTGGGAAAAAATGTCAAGTAAACTGTTGACAGAGGCTGGAGGAATGGCAAACGAATCTTAGTGGATGCTTACAGGTGTTGAGGAGACGGCTGTTGGAGATCTGAAAAATAGTGACCTGTGTTTTGTCACCATGGGACACTTTGCATAACTGTTCTTGTGGTAAAATGAAAAATAGAAAATATGTACCTCATGAACCTGTGCATCTAGCTAAGGAATTTTCCCCAGAGAATGATGAAACTGCAATGGACTTCTGTTAGTTGTGTGTGATAAGGTATAACAAAAGAGAGATGATCTAAGGAAAGAATGTCAGTTTGCAAATGGAAGAAATATAGATGCTCCATGTCTCACTGGGTTGAGGAAAATAGAATGGTTTTATACTTCTAATGTCTCTAGTCAATAGATGCTCAGAGTAAGAGACAGCATCAGGGCAAAATCAAATCAGGGATGTTTTCTGTAAAAGCTGTTATTAAGACCTCAGGAAGATTGAAGGTGGTGTCCAGTAGACCCTCAGTTCAAGTAGACAAAAATATTTCTAGGAATATTAAGGGTGATGCCCATGGAATTCTACGCTATGTAGGGAGACATCGATCTGTCTTAAAGAGAATTATGGAAGTGCACTTGGGACATTGAGCAAAGCCCCAATTAGATTTAGAAAATGGCCAAAGAGCATCTGCTTGTACTAAAAGGGACTGAGTCAGCACAACATGAAAAAGCATCCGGGCCCCAACTTTCTATGAGCAGGAAGAACACTGGAAAAATTTAGCTATTTGAAACTATTCAAACAGGCCCTTTCTTATGAAAAGTGAAGGCGCTCTCCGAGGCTGGAACCAAGCAGAACAGTGAAGCAGGGACCCCTCCTGGGGAACAGACGTCCTTTTTTAGAGCAGGTCTGCTGGCAACAGGTTTTCTGTTTATCTTCATCTGAAAATGTCTTTATTTTACTACTCCTGAAGAGTATTTTAAGTGGATATGGAATTCCAGGTTGATGGTTGTTTTTTCCCATCACTTTAAAAATGTTGGTTCTGGCCTCTGTGGTTTCTGATGAGAAATCCATCCTCATCTGTATCATTTTCCCCTATAGGTAATGTGTTACTTCTTGCTAACTGATTTCTAGATTTTTAATTTGTCTTTAGTTATCAGTAATTTGAATGCTATGTGCCTGGGTGTGGATTTCTTTAGGTTTGAGGTCCTTTAATGTATAACTTTATGACTTTCACCAAATTAGGTAAGTTTTAGCCATCATCTGTTGAAATATTTTTAGCACTTTGATCTTTCTTCTTTCCTTGTCAGACTCCACTGACACAAATGTTAGTCCTCTTATTTTCCTATAGGTTCCTGAAGCTCTGTTGATATTTTTATAAATCTTTTTTCTCTCTGATGTTCAAATTGAATAATTTCTATTGATCTGTTTTTAAGCTCACTGATTTTTCTCTCATCACATTCTGCAGTTTTTTGAGCCCATTCAGTGGTTTTCTGTTGTTGCTGTTATTGTATTTTCAATTCTAAAATTTTCTTTCATTTTTCTTTGCATATTCTATTTCTTTGCAGAGAATTTCTGTTTTTCATTGGTCTCAAGAGTGTTCATGATTGCTTGCTGTAAGACAATTCCAACATTTGTGTCATGTTGGCATTGTTATCGGCTCATTTCTTTTGCCATATGAGCTGAGATTTTCCTGGTTCTTTGTTTGCTTTGCAATTTTGGGGTTGAATCCTGAGCATTTTGAATATTATGTTATGAGATTCTGGATTCTGTTTAAATCCTGGGGAGAATGTAAGTATTTTAGCAGACAATTGAATTGGTTAGGCTCAGGTCACAAGTTGCAACCTGCCTTCTGTAGGCTGTAGTTCCAATGTCAATTCAGTTTTCAAGTCCTTTGTAGTCTATTTGGATCTACCTTACATATGTGCCACATTTGTGCCACTCAGTAGTCAGTCCTCAGTTTGGGCAGTGGCATATCACATCTGTATATGCACAGCTTAGGGGTGGGCCCAGGAGTTTATAAATAACTTTATGAGGTTGTTTATCTGACTTCTTCCCTCTCCACAATCCTTCTGATACTTTCTTACTCCCTAGACCCCTGATTTTGGTCCTATAGTTAGAAACCTGGGGTTTGGGTTGCCCTGCTCTGCTGTGCACTTCTGCAACTTCGTCTGCTTCCAGCGTCAAGCTGCGGGAGGACAGAGGACAGAAGCGGGGGGTAGGACCTGCCCTCTTGCTATGGCAATGCTACTGACCAGGGAGGATGTATCAGCTCCCCCAGGGTTTTGGGTCCTGCTGGCTCCTGTTTCTGAGTGTTGCCTGACCACCCTGGGATTACTCAGGGGTTGGGATGTTCAAGAACGAAGGAAAAAAGCAGGATTTCCATACTCTCTCTGAGTGTTGTATGTTCCTTTTCCTGCCTTGTTCCATCAGAACTAGAGGGCTTCTGTCTGTGTACCCTCTAATGCCCACTTCTAGGTACCTGGGGAATATCAGAAGGAAAAAAAGTAGAATGCTTACCATTGATTTGTTTGGACTTGATTCTGATCTTCTTTCCCAATCCACCTGCTACTAGTTACTTTTCAGATTCCTTGACTAGCTTCTCATCCTGCCAGGTTTCATAGCTGTATTCAGTGCGAGAATCACTCACACTCCATTTTTCCTGGAACCAGAACCCTGTTCCTCTTCTTCTGGAAGGGGAGTGTCTATTGAAGCTCTCCATTTCCATCTCCCCAGTAGGAGCCGATTGTGTCTTTTTGTTCAGATCTCTGGATAAAGAGGAACTTCATCTGAGGACCCTCCATTGCACCCGGACCTGATACTGATCATCAAATTATGGACTCTAAACCTGATGCCACAATTGCTGGAAGAGACTTTGGAATTCTTGATAGAGAGTAAATGTATTTTGAACATAGAAGGAGCATAAATCCCTGGAGGCTGTGGCAGCCATGACAATGCACCACTCAGAGCTCTTGCTGTGGAGAGCGTAACTGAGTGATGGCTCCAGTTATGGCCCCTCTGGATCCCCCACTGCCTTTATGTGAGACTGTGCTGCTCACGCTGACTGCAGGACTACTTGCAGAGGCTGTTCCCGTGAGCCTTGGGATGCCTCAGATGGGCAGCTTTGGTTCGAAGCCTCCCCATTGGCCCAGGTGAGCCTTTCTTGGAACTACCCTGCAGTCTGAGATTTCTCCTATTTCATCTTCTCCCTACCCACTTCTTCCATGGATGTCAGAGCTGGATCATACTGAGAAGGCTCTCTGTACCTTCCTTGGCCATTGGCCCAGGTGAGCCTTTCTTGGAACTACCCTGCAGTCTGAGATTTCTCCTATTTCATCCTCTCCCTACCCACTTCTTCCATGGATGTCAGAGCTGGATCATACTGAGAAGGCTCTCTGTACCTTCCTTGGCTCCCTCCTCTCCATCTTTCACAGACATTTCCCCTAATACTTCTACTGCCTGTCTAATCCCATCTTGGAAACTCCTTCTTGGAGGACAAAAAGTAATACAGGGCCCAAGGACAAACTGTGATAGATTGTTACAGGAATGACCCAATGCATTGTGCCTCTCAGCATCCACTCCCTATCTAGTTTCCCACTGAGTCAGTCAGGGTTCTTGAGAGAAACACAGCAACAGGACATATGATTTATGTTAGGGAAATGGCTATGTATTGTGAGGCCCAGCAAGGCTGGAAACTCAGGCAGGAGTTGATGCCACAGTCTTGAGGCAAAATTTTTCTTAAGGCCTTCAACTGACTGGATGAGGGCCATACACATTATCAAGGGTAATCTCTTTTACTTAAAGCCAACCAATTACAGATGTTAACCACATCTACAAAATACCTTCACAGCAAACCTAGATTAGCGTTTGATTAAATAACTGAGTACCATAGCCTAGCCAAGTTAACACAAAAAATCCACATCGACTTTGGGGCTGGCCATGTGACTTGCTTTGGCCCAATGGGTCAGCAACAGACATTTGGCGATCACTTGCACATTAGGGCTTGCCTTCTTGGAACATTTCCACCATCACATAAAGGGGTCTAGCCTTCTTGAAGATTAAAGACAACATGCAGAGAGACCTAACTGTCCCACCTGAGTCCAACCCAAGCCAGCTCATCAGCTGATTGGGCCACATACTTGAGCACACACAAGTCCTGCAGTAGAACCACCCCAGACTAACCACAAAATAGTGAGAAATAATAAACTGTTGTTACTGTTTTCAGACATTATGTTTTAGGGTAGTGTATTATGCAATAATAGAGAACCAACACAGTCCTCTTGACAATGCTGAGAAGAACCATAAATATAAAATAAGAAACAAATATGCATTTTCCAAAATGTTTATTCTCAAATGAATATTTAGTACTTTATTTAAATTTATGAAGGTGAATTCCCAGCTGGGCTGCACTCTAGCAGTATGTCATCTAGCTGTACATGTGAGTGTGTGTGTGTGTGTGTATAGGAAAGTTTTATACAGAAATGTCTTAAGAAAGTTTTAAGTAACTCTAACGATTTCCTTAGGTTCTTATGCCTGGAAAAATTATAATGGTCTCAATATGAATTTAATTCACTNTGCATTTTCCAAAATGTTTATTCTCAAATGAATATTTAGTACTTTATTTAAATTTATGAAGGTGAATTCCCAGCTGGGCTGCACTCTAGCAGTATGTCATCTAGCTGTACATGTGAGTGTGTGTGTGTGTGTGTATAGGAAAGTTTTATACAGAAATGTCTTAAGAAAGTTTTAAGTAACTCTAACCATTTCCTTAGGTTCTTATGCCTGGAAAAATTATAATGGTCTCAATATGAATTTAATTCACTGTATTTCAAACAGAGAACCAAGGGTTTAAAAGCATCTTTTAAAACAACTCACACGATCCAGCCTAAAGAGATTGGCTCAAATTATTTTTAATGTACTTTCCATGTGCCATATGACAGTAGATTTTACAACTTGTGAGAATTTGGGCAAGGAGAATTTACCATCCAAAGTTAAAAGAAGTTCTTAACTGTTTCTCACCTAGAAACATTCAACTAATAAAGTCAAAAATGTTTACTTAATTTAGCATTTACTTAGTAAAGAGAAAGAGCTGCATAAGGAGGGCAAGGAGAATTTACCATCCAAAGTTAAAAGAAGTTCTTAACTGTTTCTCACCTAGAAACGTTCAACTAATAAAGTCAAAAATGTTTACTTAATTTAGCATTTACTTAGTAAAGAGAAAGAGCTGCATAAGGAGTCATTGGCTTCTAAAATTGAGAGTCTAAAAACATAATATACTGAGTTTTAGTGCAAATAGCATTACTAAAACTCATCTTGCCTGTGAGCTGAGCAATTGCAGTTGTTTGTAACCCCATTTTCAGATGGCAACCTTCGGCACATTCCTTTCTAAGACTTTCTACTGACCCATCAACTTGAGTATACACATACTACTTACTGCCTTCTGTGATATTCCATTTGATAAGTTTTGCAGTTCCTAAATAATAGCCATTTAATTAGTGTGGACTAATCTTAAAGATATCTACAAATATGATTGGAAGTTTTAGGGATAACCTGCACTTTTAAGTCAAGAAATTCAAAATGGTCTGTCAGCCCTCCTGGAGATTTTGCCTGTTGCAGTTGAACTATGGTGTGTAATGTTCCAATTGCCTCCCTTCTGGAAATGGCATTTAATTGTAAAAATAGGTCATACTCATTAGGGCTTGTCATACTTCCCTTCCTCTACCTCCATATGCCTAGGAAATGGCTGTGACTGAAATGGAAGTCAAACTAGACCATTTTACTCTGGTCTAGCACACTAATTCTTCAAGTGTGAATTATATACATCTGTTCTGATATAAGTGTAAATGAGCATAAGTATAATATTATTGATCATACAGTTATCCTGTATTAGCAACAGAAAAGACCAGTGTCAGAGATTGTCCAAAATACAGTATGTATTTGCAATGTGTTGTATTTTGCAATGTGATTTCTGTCTTTAGATGCAATTGGATACAGCACAGTTAACTTCAGTGGGAATGGGTGGGGTTAGACCAACCTGCTAAAGTAGGGAGGTCAGTAGTGAGAAGAGAGGACTGAGGAATAGTGCAGAAAAGTTTCCAGTGGGTAGAACATTCCGAGAGTCTGGAGACAGATGCTTAGTCCACTCATGTTGTGGTACAGGTTGGGAGCAGCGTAAGTAGCATCGGTATCAATGCAGATAGACAGAGGTCAGTATAGGAGTCTAGGTGCAGAGTGAAAGACATTTGGCTTCATGAAATTGTGCTGACGAGGAGCAGCAGATCCCTGGATGCTGAGTTAAGGTTCAGGGACAGAATATCATCAGCTAAGGCAGAAAAGCTTGTTTGGTAGTTATGCAGATGGTGTCCAGCTAAAACAGCAGAGGACCAGGAATTTAGTATTTCAAATTCAACCGCTGTCATTTCAGGCTAGATTCTCTGTGCCCATCTCTAGCCTAAGCCATGACAGATATCACAGTCCCTAGGAGGGGCTTCCTCCTGAGCACCTTCACATATGGAGACCACGGCCTCTGAACTGTTGTGCAGAACATGCAGCAGTCAAATGTTGCAGATATCACAGTAACTGCATGCCTTCCAGGAACAATGCCTTTGACTCCTGGACTCTCAGAGCATGCTGTCTGAGTCCACATGTTGCTTATCATTTTTTGTTTTTTTGTTTTTTAATTTCACTCAATGCCCATAGTGCAAGTTCTCCAAATGGCTGAATTCTCTACCATATTTTCATAGTGCTCTGAACCTTCTTGTCCTTAACATAGTCAATGCCACTCACCATCAGCCACCTCCAGACCTTGCGTTCTCTTCCCTAATAACCCTTCACTGTAATTTCCAAATTGGCCTCTCTATAATCAGCAAACTCTTCCACAGCTTCCAGTTTTTCTGAGTGTGTGCTTCACCTTCTGACTTGGCTGATACATATCTCAAGTGGGGGGTGCTTTTTCTCTCATATCCCACAAACCTCAGAGTGAGGTGGTGGGATTCATGCTAAGGAATTCAGGGTTGGTTTAGTCCAAATATCAGTCAATGTCATTTACCATATTAATAATATAAAAAAAGAAAAATTATATGATTATCTCAATGGACATAGAAAAAGCATTTGACAAAATTTAACATCAATTTCTGATGAAATTCTTATCCAACTAAAAATAGTAAGGAATTTTCTCTACCTGATAATGACCAGAAACAGGAATCTATAGCTAATATAATTCTTCACAGTGAAAGAGAGAATGCTTTTTCCATGAGACCAGGAATAGAAGGATGTCTGCTCATACCATTTCTATTCAACATTGTACTGGAGATTCTAGTCAGTGTTACTCATAGACAGAATGATCATTTATGTAGAAAATCTGATCAAATCTACAAAAATTATCTCAGTAATAAGTGAATTTAGCACAGTTGTAGGGTACAAGATCATTATACAAAAATCAATTATATTTCCAAAAAATAAGAAAAATAATCAGAAATTGAAATGAAATAAAACAAAATCATTTGAAACAGCATCAAAAAGACAAAATGTTTTGGAATAAATGCAATAAAATATGTGAAAGATTTGAAAACTATAAAACATTGCTGCGAAAAACTTTGAAAGACCTAAATAAATGAAATTTATGCTTTGTTTATGGGTTGCAAAACTTAATATTGCTAAAATGGCACTTCTTCCAAAATGATCTATAGATTCAATGCAATCCAGACAAAAATTTCAGCAGGATTTTTTTTTTCAGAAACTGACAAACTGATTCTAAAATTCATATACAAATGCAAATGGCCAAGAATAGCCAAGACAATGTTGAATAAAGGACTAAAGCTACCTGATTTTGAGCTACAGTAGTCAAGACAGTATAAGTATTGATGTAAATATTAGACAAAGAGATCAAAACAAACCAAAAAAAATAGGGAGTCTGGAAATAGAACCACACATAGAGGGACAATTGGTTTTCGATAAAGGCAAAAAGGAAATTTAGTGGAGAGAGCTCTTTTTCACCAAACTGTGTTGGAACCATTGGCTATCCATGTAGAATCATGTGAAGGGGACAGCTCAAATGCAGACTGAGCCAGCTGTGCTGTATTGGTGACTGAAAGGCCCTGAGCAACATTGATCATCATCTATGGTTTAAGAAATGGTAAGCAACTCTTGGAAAACTTCCAAACAAAGAGTAAAACAAAACAAAGAGCAGCCATTTCTCAAAATGGTAATTATGGCTCTGCAAAATTCAGTATATAGTAAAACTATGCAAAATGATTTGTTTATATACAAGATGAAGTTAGGTTCTGGGCTCAGATATTAAACAATGTCTGGTGCATTGTGTACATTCAATAAAGAGTTATTGAATAAGGACTGCCTTCTGACTTTAGCCCCTTACCACACCACTTCCACTTTTAACTTAAAACTTTTTCAAAGGCTATGAAAAGAAAGAATAAGATGTGTCAAATCTCACTCATTTATTCAGGGGTATATTTTGCTCTGGGAAATTCAACTGAACATTTAAAGCTCTCCAGCCTTATCTTTCCCATAACATATAAGCTGTAGGAGAAATGCTTGCGGATCCTGAGCTATAGCTCTGGGTAAAACACTCCCTGCAGGGGAACCTGCTCTTTAGAGAGAGACACTATTTCTCCCTTCCACTTAAAGATAGCACACTTCAAAATAACTTCATAAGACTAAGAGGTAGAGACTTACTAAATTTGATTTATTGGTTTTCCTTGTAATTGATTTATTCACAGGTTGTTCAGAATTTGTTCTGTCTTTTCCTGCTATTAGCCCGTGAGCAGTTGAAATTTGCTCAGCTGCCTATGGCAGGAAGTCAGTCAGACTTACTGAAAAAAACCTCAGTGTGTTTTAAATAAAACCCCTCTTAAATATCAATTGTATCAACTTGCACTTATTCCCAATCATGAGAAATCTGTGAAAACTAATTTCACTATTTCTTTGCCATTTTGGTACAAATACCAAATTTGATCAATCAGATGCACAAACATCCTGAAAAATAGGTTTTATCCTTGAGGAGTACATTGGTAGTTGCCTCTTATGGGGGCACCACCAATTCTGAAAATACCATGAATACCTAGAAAACCCAAAACCTCCCAACAGCACCAAATCATCCACTGGAAGGCCCAGGGCTCGGGCCTGAGTACACTGGACACACGCTTATGCAACAGTAAATATTAAAATAGGACTGCAAAGCATAACATCTTTATTTACTTTTTCTAAACCTTCCATTTCCAAAAAGGATTTAGGTGGCTTAGAAAGGATTTTATTTGTGGAAATGTTTGATGGAGGATAGTTAAGAGTATTAAATGACTGGAAGCCTCAGAAAGCCCAGGATGAACAATAATTGTCCATGCATCATCTGCTGGAATTGTTTTCTTGTTTCAAAAAGAAAAAAAATAGACATAAAGGTTTCAGTCTGCTAAGAGGCTTCACATCAGAGATCAAACTCCTGTTATTCTCCATATATCAATTTTTCATTTCCACTAATGTTTTTACATTATTTGGTCAATCAGTTGTCAATTTCTATTGTAAATAAAGTAGTCTATATGCTTCTGATTCTGCGTATGAGACTTAACATCTCCATGTAAATTGGTTAGAGCTTGTAGAAGGTCGTTGCATTTACCCATTACTGAGGAGAATGGAGCTTAATTAGAACTTTTTGCATGCTTCAAAGCTTGCCTCTGTGCTACACCACTGTTTTTGCCACTCGCTTATGTCATTATTTCCACTGTCATCAGTGTTTCTCACCAACCCATAGTCAGACATTTACTCTAGCTTTGATGGGGAATAAGAAGTGGAACTTGTTGGTCAACTTTCTGGACAAAACAGATGGGAAACTAAGAAGTGTGTGACATAAGACATGCAGAAATTTGGACCTCTCCAATTAATCATAGTTCACAGCTGACAAAAAAAGTGACAATAATTGATGTGACCCTTTGAGGAACAATCTGAAACTTGAGCATCCAGGGAAATCATGTTCGTTTCTGCTCACCTCCTACTGAATTAATGCATGTTATAAATCGCTACTCAGAGGGGAGCTCCATAAAGTCAGTTTCTGGGACAAATCCCACACCACAAGACATCCCAGTAATCATTTTCTGGCTTCTCGCCATGCAGGGTTGTGTCACCTAGTGTAACAAGTACAGTCCCCCAGATACAAGACGAGAGTGCCAATTTATCTGCAGTGCAATTTGCCTATACATATGGCCCCCATAACTCATTTAGATCCCTACAAGGTTTATTTGTTAGCTTGAAACATCTAAACTAATTGTCTGTTTTGCTAAAATGCAATGTGTATGCATCCCCTTCACCGGTTCTGTAGCCGCAGGACATGCAGCTCCCACTACGGTAGGTGTAGCCTCAGTCTATGTTGCCTCCCCCTCAAAAGGTGATGTAACCACTGGCCAGAAAGTCATCTTCTTATGAAAGGTGGGAGTCCACACATAGCACACTTCCAAGTTCCACACCTGATTAAGGCAGCTATCCCTGAGTGATATAGTCCAACACAGATCTTCAGAATGAGCAAAAGTTAAGAAACATGGTCCAGTGGGATTGCAAGAAGAAAATATTACAATTTCTATAATAGTTCATTCTGAACTGTAAAAAAGAAGGAGCGTCGTTAATTTTCAATACAGAGATTGCCACTAGTTTTTTCATTCTGACCATGTCAGAAGGTCACATGTCACATGAAGTATATGAGGTGAGAGTTCCACAATTTGGAGGGATTGACCGCAGCATCCTCTCTCACTTGCCTTGAGCATATTTCCAGGAATTGTAGTTAAGCTAATTCTGATTACTATATCTCACGAAATGAACACATGCCTTAAAAATCTCTATGAGGAAATAATGGATTAGTGATAATACCAGTAATGCCAGCAAAAGCAACCAACAAGGAAAGTAGTACTGCTGACCCTATTCCTACAATTATCTTTTTGTCAACCATGTTATAAGAACAATGATTATCTGATCAGATCTTTTGAGATGATGGCCACAGCAATTTGAAATTATCGAGAAGATTATTTGAAATCAGGATTTACATTCACTGTCATTAACTACAGTTAATAAATTAAAACTTTAATACTGTACTTCAAATTTAACTCCTTTTTTAAGATTTATGGTTTTATATATTTTATGGTATATGCAACATTTAGTTCCAAGTTATGACTTTATAAATAGTTTGTGCCAAAGTGGACACTTTTTCAAGTGGTTAAGATATGATTGTCATATAACAAAATATAACACAAGATTTTTGCCCACACATCTTACATAACAACATAGATATATTATACATGCACACATAGATCAATAGATGACATTACACACACACATACGTTGAAACATATGAAGGTACTTCAAAAAGTTCATGGAAAAATTTGTATCACATCTTACATAACAACATAGATATATTATACATGCACACATAGATCAATAGATGACATTATACACACACATACGTTGAAACATATGAAGGTACTTCAAAAAGTTCATGGAAAAATTTGTACTCTCCTTTAATTCTATATTTCCATGAACATTTTGAAGTACCCTCATATAACATATCTGCCCTTATAAAATGGTAATGACTGAAAACTATCAAGAACTTTGAAGGGTCTGAGATTTTACACTACTTGCAAGGTAACAAATTAGCCTGCCAGTGTCATGAATGCTGGTGGAAGACCTGAGACTCCTGGGCCAGAGACAAAAGACAGTTCATTACTCACAGCAATAACAGAAGCCAGAGTATGATCATTTTTGCAGATTCCTGAGCTCCAAGTCCTACAGGAAATGTGAAGAAGGCCAGGTGGCAACTGCATATGTACTAGGTTGTGTTATAAAAGAGAAATTCCGAGCTTAGGGAACCCAAATCTTTTATAATGGGCACTAAGTCTGACTGCCTTAGCTCTGGAGAGAGACATTGTTTTTATTATACTGAATAGTAATCAAACCTGCCCTTTACTCTGGAGGGAGGTAACTGTTTGTCTCCTCCAAGGCTGTTTGTTAAACTAACATTCTTGAAATGATATTCCAGAACAAATAGAGTCAGTGCCTCTGTTCATTAAGACATGCAGAAATGCAAGAGACATGTCTCCTAACACCACCAGAAATAGTTATTGTCAGCATTTGGTTTGAAAAGGGGCACACGGCACAGTGCTTGTGAAAATCATCTGGTCTTTGATCTCTTAATGTCCAAACAAAACATTAAGACATGTAACGTTCCACATCACAGATCCCTGAAAGCACATGTTTCCTATTCAGGGGTGACCCTGACACATTCGGTGCTGGAGAGCATCAAGACTGGACTTGTATCTACATCATTTACTCCCTGGGAGCAGTTCTGCCAACTGACTTCTGGGCCCCTGCAGAAGGCTGAGTAATGGAGCATTAAATACCAACAATCTGGCTTTCGCAAGCACTTAATCTCTTTAAGCCCCACAGGGATCTGGGCGAGCATCAAAATAAGCACACCAAATGCGACTTCAGTTGACTCTTTAGGCAGGAAAAGCCTAAAACACCAGTGAAAGCATATGAAGCTCAGGATTATTTGTCTTATAAACATCATATTACGATATCTTTCTTTAAGGCAACAATATGGGAGAAACAATGCCAGACTTCTCATCCGACTGCCATGTATTCTCTCAGGGCACCAGCAAACAGGGGAACGAAAGGGAAACAGAGTTTAAAAAGCTCACATCCAATGAATTCACCCAGGATTTTACAAACAGATCTACAATAGAGGTAGTTTCATTTTCTGCTTACATGGTAGTTTTGTGATGTTTTCAAAAATATTTCCCTTTGAATTACATATTAGGGTGGGGGTTGGGTGCTGAGGCATAATTATTTTTTCAATTGTTATGTTCTCTGAAATGGCCCAGAGTCTAGTGGAGAGACCATAAGTTCTGGACTGTCGAGGGTTTGAATCCTGATTCTAGGCAAGTTATGTATCCTTTCTGAACCTCAGTTCATTTCTCCTCTTTATAAGTGCAGGTAATTATTTATATCATGTAGGACTGTTGTGAAGATTTAAAGAAAAATCATATCTAAAACACATAGTGTAGAGTGTAGCACATAGGAAGTCCAATAGCCTTGTGCGGTGGCCCAACATCCAAGGTCTGCACTTTGTTTGAGTTTGGGCCACTAATTTCATGGAGCTATAGGATTTAATGTCATGGACTAGGCCAGATACTATAAATATTTAGATTACCCACTCTAGACAAAGCTCAGGGAAAACAGTAGTTGATAAAAATTGCTGGACTCACTTCCTCTCCCGGAACTATGAACTTCTGTTCTAGTGCACTGTTTACGTTGCAATCTTCTGTGCAGAAGTGGTGGGGAGAAGTCATTTGAGAAGAGCTGCAGCCACCCCTTAGGTAGGAGATACACACAGAGAGAAATGTGCTGATGAGCTCAAATCTGCACGGGATCCCCCGGTGTCAGATGTACCCCGTCAGCAGCAAATATATGTGCATGTGTGATTAGCAAAAGTGCTTTAATGTGAATATAATTACCATATGCCCCATGGATGAAATAATGTTTCTAGCCCACATTATCTGCCCACATTTACAGTATAAACTAAACAGTGTTAAGTAATGTGGTTTATTTCATCAGCACAGGCCCTTTTTTTTCTTTACAAACAGAGAGCCAGTTATGTCTCTTCACTGGGTGAACAGAGTCTGTAAACTCTTCTTGTATGTTTCCATACAGCCTTCAACTTTAAAAAATTGGCTTTGTTTGCACAATTACTATTCTTTGCATTTTATTTTAAATCTCCATGTGGAGAAAACATGTTTAGATACAGCTTGTTGGACATGTTTTCTAAAGATGCATTAACAAGACAAATGTGACTCAAATGTGTCAGAGTAGTCTTATTGGGAACATGGTTCCGATTAACATAAGTACAATATCCTACATATGTTATGTGGCATGAAAACATATTCCTCCATTTTATTCTAAATACTATGACGTTTGATTCATTTTTGCCAAATTATGAAGGTAAAATATTTAAAGAAATAAATGATAAACATTATCTATTTTACTATAGTAATATTTATTCAATAATGCTGTCTAAAGATTATTTTAAATGTTTATTGTCAAATTTATTGACCCACTCTTCACCTGACACTGGTACAGCTGAATCAAAATAAAAAAATATTCTCTATTTTCTTGATTCCATAGCAATACATGTTTCAGTGCCTTGCACTAAATCTTTGTTCAAAAGATGACTAAGAACGAGCATCCAGAATAATGGTTAATATTCAACTACTGTCTAAGCATCTATCTACTGACCTAGGCTATGTACAATGCATCATAATGTGTAATACTTCCTGTCACTTCCTGCAGTTTTTGCAGGTGGTGGTATCACTGAATCTTCATGATACCCCTACATCATTTTGCCTCATCTCCTTTTCCTCCTCTTTATTTCCTTATTTACTTACTTTTTTGTTCATTCTTCCATCCTTCCTTAGCTCTATTCTTTCTTTCTTTCCCTTTCTTCCTTCTCCCTCCTTCTCTGTCTTTATTCCTTATTTCCTCTCTTTTTCACCTCTTGAATATCCAAGACCTCATATTTATATTTTACTGATAGAAACTACAAGCATTAGTTATCTGTGGTTTAAAATTATCCATGCGTATAATGATTCCCATTATCCTAAGTAATAAAAAGTTGACTCAACAGACTATGGGCTTAAGTATTGACTAGGACAAACTAAAAAAATAAGTTGAAAAGTTAAGCATTTTTATTTTTATGTTCCAGTAGAGGATCTGATAAATAATAAAATCTCTTTGCAGTAGCAAACCAATTAATGAAACCTCCTCTAGGCTGAAATATAAACCTGTCCAAGGCTCAAAGTTGTGAAATAATATCCTTGGGCTTAAATTGTACTTTTTAACATGAGCATTGAACACTGTATTTATGCACTGAGGGGAGGATTTGTACTGCTTGTACTTGCCATTTCCTTAACCATGGGAACAGATTTGGTTAGGTAATAATATTAATGTAATTTTATCTTTATTGAGTAAAAACATAAGCATTATCTTTAGTCTCTTACCCTTATTCATGAGATCCATCAGATAGAATATTCAGCAATATTAATACCATGTGGAAACCATCTATAAAGAATGGTGGGTTTTCCCCTACCACCACCACCAGAGCATATACTTTCTTTTATAAATAACTTTATATGGTTCATTTGGCTGTAATATACTAATTCCATTGTAAATTTTCCTCACATAATTATTTATGAGTGTCCTTCAGGCACAAGACCTCCAAGAAAATTAAATTCAATTTAGTAAACACTTACAAAGACAATTTTTGTAGTTAGAGAATTTACAAATGTGACCCTGGCAGCCAGAGAGCAGAATGGAAGTTTTAAGCCCTCATTCCCCCACAGAGACACAGAAATAACAATAATACATGGACAAGAATACCTTCGTGAGAGCTCTGAAGACCAGATAGGAAGCTACAGCACCCATGTCAATGCAAAACCAAGAAGAGAGTACAGATAAAGGGGCACCATAGCTTCCATCTTGGTCTCTTGCATCCCTAGCCCTGGGGGAAAGTCAGCCACCAAATTGCCAGACACTCAGGTAGACCCATGGAGGAGTCTTACCGATAGCCATGTGACTGAATCACCATGACAGGGGATCCTCTAACCCCAGTCAAGCCTTCAGATGACTGTAACCCTGACTGATAACTGATTGCAAGCTCATGTGAGATCTCAAGTCAAATTGTTGAGCCAGCTTGTTTTCAAATTCCTGACTCACAGAAACTATGAGAGATAATATTTATTTGTTCACACCACTAAGTCTTAGGGTAATTTGTTATATACCATTAGATAACTGTTATAGGTTGAATTGTGTCCCTGAAAAATCCATATGTTGAAGGTTTTACTCCTACTCCCTCAAAATGTGAACTTATTTGGCGATATGTTCTTTGCAGAGGTAATCAAGTTAAAACAAGGTCTTGGGGTGGGCTCTAATTCAATACCCCTGAAAAATCCATATGTTGAAGGTTTTACTCCTACTCCCTCAAAATGTGAACTTATTTGGAGATATGTTCTTTGCAGAGGTAATCAAGTTAAAACAAGGTCTTGGGGTGGGCTCTAATTCAATACGACTGTTGTCTTTATAAAAAGGGGATATTTAGAGACAAATGTGCAGAAAGGGAGAACACCTTGTGAAGATGAAGGCAGAGGTTCGAGTGATGCTTCCACAAGCCAGAGAACGCCAGAGATGGCAAGCAAACCATGACAAGCCAGAGAGGCGTGAAGCAGATTCCCTCTTACAGTCTTCAGAAGGAAGCAACTCTGCCAAAACCTTGATTTTGGACTTCTAGCCATCAGAACTGAAGCAGTAAGTTTATGTTGTTTAAGAAAAATAAAAAGTGACACAAGGTCAGCTATTGTGTTTTGATATTCACATCCTCATCTTTTTAAATCCTCGTTATATTAAAGGCGTGTATAGCCTGGAAACTAATTTCCCAGACTCTCTTGCAAACACGTTCCATAAGATTCTGGCAATGACAGGTGCTCACTTGAGGTCTGTAGAGCAGATCAGAAGGATAAGCCATAATTCTCCAAGTGGCAGCTATTGCCAGGTATACAGACTTCAGCATGTGGCCTAAGTAAGTGTGCGACATTTGGTCGTCTTCCTGAGAATTGCCCACTTTGATGCTACAGGCAATTAAAGTCATTGGTGGTGGCCTTCCTGTGATCTCTGCAGTTTTGAATTTGCTGAAAGTGACCTTCCCAAACTCCAGTCCACCAGTCTCTCAACCCCTGAGAGAGCTGAGTTAACCTCTAATTCTCTTTATTAAAGCACTGCCTGTTGAACCCATCTGGAGTGATCCAGCTTTCCTGACCAGCCCATGCAGACTGATTCATATACTGTTATTGCCTTGTAAGATTAGGGGAAAATTAAAAACACAAACCATTGTAGTATAAAGCAGAACAGTGTAAATGGCATATACGTGCTATAAACGAATTGCTAAAAACCTTCAGTTCTAGAAAGATCTGTTAGTGGAAATCAACAGAAAATTCAGGAGAGATTCATCTGTGGAAGACCTTGTAAGATGGGTAGGCTTTGATGAATAGGTAGGGTCTTGGAGTTGTAGAATGCTTTACACATATAAAATATTGTGTAAATGACTTATTGAAGATATAAAGCATTATTTTGCTCTAGATCTACAAATTGATAGCTATGTAATGTCAGTTCATTAAGTAAATATACTCTCATCTGTGAAATGGAGATAACACTCATCTAATAGAATTATTGTGAAAATAAGAGATAAGGCTTCACCAAACACGGTATAAACATTAAATAAATAGCAGCCATTGCATGTGGAGAAAGGCACAGTTCCAGATAAAGGGAATAGTAGCAGCAGTGATATAGAGGAAGAACCTCATGTTTAAAAAAAATAAGGTCTGGCAAGCTTGGCAGAGAACATACAGGTGAGGGAAAATGAGTCATTACCTTTGGTGGGATCATGTTCTATTCTATCCGCTCTCCATATTCAGTATATCCTCATTGCACTCATGAATCTTATGGTGATCAGTAGCTATTTGCATCTTAATTTCATTATAGGACTGTGGCAGAATATTCAAGAATTTCCCCAAGAATATTACAGTGGACTGCCTGTGGTCAATGAGAACATGAGAATTACTACTCAAAACTGCTACTAATCATGTTCATAATAAATCTCAGCAACAGCATTAAAAAGATCTCTTAGTCTTTATTACTAATTGTCCTCCATTTGGACTGCTATGACAAAAATACCTTTGACTGGGTGGCTTATAAACAGCAGGAATTTATTATCATCTGGAGGCTAGGAAGTGCAAGATAAGGCACCAGGCAAATTCGGGGCCTGGCATACACCCATTTCCTGGTTTATGGGCAGCCATCTCCTCACTGTGTCCTCACATGAGAGGGGGGTCAAGAGAGCTCCCTGGGGTCTCTTTCATAAAGGAACTAATCCCATTCATGAGGGCTGCTCTTTCATGACCGAATTATCTCCAAATACCATCACATTGGGTATTAGGTTTCTACATATGAATTTTGGAAGAATGCAAACATAATGTCTATAGCACCATAAAATAAGCATGCATGTCAATATAAAAACATAAATAGAAATGAGTTTTATGCATTTTGTGATTCACACATTGATTTAACAAAATATGTTAAGTAAAAATGTACAGGAATAACCCAATGAGTTAAGATGAATACTTTACAACACTATAAAATAAGTATGTGGATTAATAAATCTTTTACATTTCTTTTTAAATTGCCTTCATATATTTATTTTTCATTAATTCTTACCACATTTTTCTTAAAAATTATATTGTCTGATGTTATTATGGTCAAACAGGTGTTCAGAACCAATTCATTGTATTTGTTATTGTATTTGCATTTATAGAAACAAAAGTCTTGTGACAATGGGTTTAAGATAAACATTCAGCAAATAGGCTTTTACTTCTGACAAAGAGGAGTAGAGTCCCCTTGCCCCCACCTTTTGTTTTTAGCTCTTTAAAATCTTCTAGTGCTAGGGCCAGCCCGTGGCTCACTTGGGAAAGTGTGGTGCTGATAACACCGAGGCCCAAGGTTCAGATCCCTGTATAGGGATGGCCGGTTAGCTCACTTGAGTGAGCGTGGTGCTGACAACACCAAGTCAAGGGTTAAGATCCCCTTACCGGTCATCTTTAAAAAAAATAAAATAAAATCTTCTAGTTCTGATTGCTTCTGACCATCACTATAAATCAACATGAGTACTATCATTATTGCAATGCTCCCTAAAAAATATTCATTCTGAATTTTCTGTGTGTAAGACCTTGCAAAAAATACAAATGGCTTCAGTTGTCAAACAATACAAGTATCCTTTTAAATCATAATTAACTACTTTCTTGAATTAATAATATTGTTATGATTGACAGCACATTTCTCAAAATGAAATAATATTCTTAATTTATCCTTTACTTTTGGGTGAGGTGGAGTAATTTAACTAAAAATTGAAACTATTTATGCATAATAACAATGAAATAGCCAGAAATATATTTAAGTATTTACCATCAAGCAACATGAATGTTAAAATACTAACTCGTTAGTGAATCATTGTTCTGTAAAAGATTAGTGCTGGCTCTCTAGTTTTTAAGGGAATACTTTGAAATATGGGTTACAAATAGCTCTTACTCATAATTTGGAAAACATAAAATGGTAATCAATTAACAGCTAGAATACTAAAACATACTACATAGAGAAACAAACAAAATTAAATGCAACAATGTCTCATATTCATACGTCCAGCATTTGGGCGGAAATCTTACAAGTGAATTTTCTAGGATGAGTATGTATATTTTTTGAAGTAATTGAATAAAAAATTCTAAATTATAACTGGTTTCATTTTTTTTTTTGCTTATTAAACATTATATACTAAAGTCATTTTCAGAATTATACTGTATTCTAATATAAAACAATTCTGTCTTCCCAAGGTCAGTTGTCTGTTGACAGTATGACTACTTAAGATGACAATACATTTTGAATCATGGCCTGAAATATCTTGTAGGGGGGCTGGAACATAAAATAGAATTTTGTTATGATAATATTGGATGTATTAAAATATATATCATTTGGTTTATATTTGTCCAGTACACAATTTTAGCATCTTGATTTCTTATCTTTCCTTTAGTTGACTTAGAGATGTCTCTGGTTCTGCCCTCCCTCTTTTTCTTAGTACTTTTCTGAGCTTTGTAAATCTGACTTGTAGACAAACAGCTGGTGTATGAATTTGCTCATATGTGTATTCAAGGGGTACTTCAAAAAAGTTCATGGAAAAATAGAATTAAAAGATAACATAGATCTTTCCATGAACTTTTTGAAGTACCCTTTTATGTGTGTGTGTCACACATGCATATATAATATGAGCTGTTGTATGGGTTATTGTATGTGTCCGCACAGTGAGTTGTTGAAAGGGGTAGGTTTTAATCTATTAAAATATTTAAAGTTATCATTTCATTGCAGGTTCTATCAATGCATGAAATATTTTGTCATAAAAATGATGTTTTGGCACATGCATTCTAATATTTAATACATGATTTTAGAGGGGAAGATGAAATTTAGTACTGTTAATCTTAAATATTACAGAAACTTTAAACAACTTAGCTTAGATGGAGAAGGCTGGGGCATATTTAAGGATATTATGTGCCCTACATTACTCCCTATGAAACAGACTTTCTGGGTAATAGCTATAACACTTGACTCTGTTATATATCACACTGAGACTAAGTAATTGAAGGTGAAGGAAACTGACCTTGGAAATAACAGAGACAAATCAGACAGAACGTATTGATTTCTGATGTAACAGCGGGCCACCTGATGGAATGTTTTTTATTTGTAGAAAATGAAGCCAAAGTACTTTATTTTACAGATGTATCTTCTAACAGTCCAACTATTAGATGAATAAAGTTTTTTTAAAAATTCAAAGCCAGTACTTTATTTTACAGATGTATCTTCTAACAGTCCAACTATTAGATGAATAAAGTTTTTTTTTTAAATTCAAAGCAAAGATGCAATTATACTATATGATCCAGAAGTAATGCTGGACACTAGCAATGAACAGATGAAAAACTACCCTGAAAATATTTGCTGCGTTCTTTCAATCTTCCTGCCTAAGGAATTTGGGTTAAATTTGTCCTACTCTGTTTTTTTGTTTTGTTTTGTTTCTTGTGGGCTCCAAATTTTGAGAAACACATTTTCTCCTTTTTACAAGGAGGAACTTTTAAAAAGTGTTAACCTTTGTTGGGCTTATACAGTACAAAATAAGTATAGTAATAGTAATGATCCTACATTCATGGAAAAACTTAATATACTTGGAAAAAACGAACTGTTACTAATGTTACTAATCATTTGGAGCAATGTTACTAATTAGCAAATGTTACTAATTATTTGGAGTCTGAATATACCAGTTAACAGGGTTACTTCTAAAACTTCTAACATATCCAACCTTCTGCTCAAAGCATGTTGGGTCTGTATGTTTAGGGGAAAGAAAATACAGAGTGGCAGAATCATGAGCATACTCTACCCTCAGAAGAGTAGCAAGATTATTAAGTACCTGACATCTTTACCCATCTCTCTCATGAATGTAGTTGTAAAACATCAATATATTCTTTATGTAATATTTTCCTATATCTATGGCTAGATATTCTGATTTTTCAAGAGAACCGGGAGCGCCGCTGCGCTTCCCAAGCGGCGCACTGTAGCAGTGCGCCACTGGGCCGGCCCTTCATTTTTGTATTTAACATCTTCTAAATTCTCAATCTTTTAAAAATTTTCCATAGACTTACTAATTATGGCTCTAACTATGCTCAAAGTCTTGCTCAAGTCTTTTGCTGTCTCCAAAAATCCACTTTTTTCATACAAATATATTAGTGAATTGAATTAAGCATTAAGTCTAAAATTCTGGGATTGTATGTTTTTTTAAAAAGTCCTGCAAAATCAGGATTAGTAATTTTAAAGAGGCTAATTAGCAGGTTAATAAGTAGTTGATGTCATTTGCATTATTTAATTGTGTTGTATAAGTGAACCAAGTTCGCCAGATAATTGCACTGGATCATTCTGAGAATTTAACTTTGCATCAAAATGAGGTGAAAGTAAAGGTATATGAAGGCACAGTAAAATGTCCACTCCAAAACTAAGACCAAAAATGAGAAAACATGCTTGGTAATATTTGGATCTTGAAGAAAATAAAAAGGTATAAACACACCTCTAAACAGTTAACATTTCCTTAGGGAGACATTATTTCCATTTCTGATGAAATTTCTTATTGTTTTAGCCAACAGTTTATTCCTACCATAATACTTAATATTAACAATGTTATACATTGCTTCATTAAAATATTATCAATTTTATGTAATTTTTGTCTTTGTGAAGAATCAATAGTTGAATTACCAATGTCTGGCAAAATTTCAGAATTTCACTGGTTAGCACAAGAGGTTATTTGTCATTACGTATATGTGTAAGTAAACTATAAGTGTATTATTAGTATTTATTGAATTCAAGGAACTGAGGACATTTCTAAGGTCTGGTGAGCCCAGCAATGATTCGTTTTAAAATGTAAGTGGAAAACCCAGACTTGGGCTGGACCAGATGCAGAAGGCATAAAGAATAGTACAGAACCACCCACTGCGGCTGCACAGCAGCTCTGCTCAGCTCATTTCTGTGACCTCAGGGGTGTCCCTACAGCTAGCTGAGGGAGGGAAAAGCCCAAACTTGGTTGACAGATGGTTGGCTTGATATGTGGGGGCAAGACAAAAACACAGTGCTACTGCTTTATAGCCTCAGTCAAGGAGAGACTGAGGTGAGAAGTCCCCCAAATGGCAGTGTTTTGGGCAGTGCAGCTAATCAGCCACTTTGTTTTATCAGAGAAGTGGCTAGATATATATACACCAACCCATGGGCAGTCCCAAGTTGCGTAGCTGGTTGATCAATGGCCTGGAAGAGGCAAGATTGGAATATTGGGGATAAGGAGGTCTGGGGGAGAAGCATGTGAACCAACAGATCTATGGAAGTGGTCACAGAGTATGATGATATTTCTTTTGCATATTCATGTCCACTGCAGAAGAGACATGATTATTCTGTCATTGCATGTCAGCCAGCCTATGAATTCAGACACCCTGGTGCTCACACAGTAGACCTATGAACAGAATATTCTGGGTGTAGAAACTGAGCTTATGCCCTGGCCCAACAGCTTGGGCTCCCTCTCACCATGGCTGGTCTAGCTTCTGTTACTACCAGTTGCAAAACCTGCCAGCTGCAGAAATCAACTTTGAGTCCCTGAAACAGTATCACTGCTCAGGGAGATTAGCTAACTGATGACAAGTTGATTATATAGGACATTTTCTACCCTGGAAAGGGCAAATTATTCATCCTAACTTGGATTGGTATGTATTCCATATACAATTTTGCCTTTTTTACCCACAATACCTCAGCTGAATCTCCCAGTGAAGGGCTCACAGAGTGTCTATTGTACCAACATGGAATCCCATATAACATTGCCTCCAGTCAAAGGAGGTGAGGTGGTGGGTACACAACCATGTGACCTACTGGTCCTACTACACACTACACTAAACAAACTATCATCCTGAAAGAGCAATAGCACAACCTCTTGAAGGTGCAGCTGAGGGAAACTTAGAGCTGACACCCTACAAGAATTAGGTGCTTTCCTTCATGATGCATGACCGTGATGTGGACTTGGGTCTCTAACAGGTATGACACAGGAGTACGGGAACCAAGAAGTAAAAGTGGGAGTGAAGCTCACTCACCACGACTCTCAGTGACTGACTTGAGGAATTTGTGCTTCTTATATCTGCAACTAAAAACCTTGGTTCCCAAAGGGAAGATACTTACACCAGGGAACATAATGGGAATGTTCTTCTAACATGGCACAATTTAGATGACAATTGCCATCTGGTCACACTAGACTCTCCATGCTAGTGTGTCAACAGGCAAAGAAAGGACTTACTATGTTAGCAAGGGGATTTTATGTAATCATTATGATGGGAAAGGACTGCTGCTACATAAGTGGGGCAGTGAAGAATGTGTTTGGCACTTAAGTATTCCACAGAGACATCTTTTGCTTTTATGATGCACAGTTTTAACCACAAATGTACAAGCCAAATAAGGATGTGGTGGCCTGGGTCTCAGCCTCCACACAGATGAGAGTCTGGTTTACTCCACTAGATAAACCACCTAGACCAGCAGAGGTGCTAGTCAGGAGGGAGGGGAAGCTAGAATGAGAGGTGGTGATGGGGAGGGAGGAGATGAGTGACAGTTACAACTTCCACACCAACTGCAGCAGCTGAGCTACATCCGAGCACATCTCATGGAGAGTGTCAGCAGAAGAAAGGACCTGTTCCCAAGTAGAAGGAGCAGGAAAGATAAGTGCATCCATGTAAAATAGGTTGTAGACTTGGTTATGGGAGGATGAAGTTGTAATGAATCCTATCTTCCTAGATCATACACTAAGATGGAAGGTAGAGGAGAATGGACAGGCAAGGTTTTTATGCAAAATGAGAAGAGGCAAGAAGAGGTTTTAATTAGTCATCTCAAAGGACAGGAAACATAGCCGGTCTGCCTAATAGTCCTAAGAATTAATTTGAAGTTTGTGATCATGGATTTAGAATGAAACCAGTCTGACTTCTCCATGCCCTTTCTCTAGCTGTATTCACCTACTTACATAGAGAAAAGGTTGATCCTTGTCTATTTTCAGAGCTACAGTATTGGAAAGCTAGTACTAAGATGGGAAAGAGAGCTGTGTGTGTTTGGAATGGATTAATTATAGCAAGTCACCATAGACTCTGTACTGAACAAGAATGGAAGTGAAGACATGAGGCAGTTGATGCACAGTGGGAAAAAAGTGTTAGGATGAATGGTCACAATAAGGGAATCTGAGCAAGTAACCGTGAAACAGGTTGAGATCAGACAATGTGAAACCGGGTTGAAAGATTTTTAATTGAAGCAGCTTGGAGTTATGATTTAGGGCATGACCATGGGAGTGGGGACCTGAGGTGAAATGCACCAGGAAAAGGACAATGAATGACAGAAGGACCAGAAACTGAGAGGACACAGCTGAAGAGAAGCAAAGGACCCATGGAGCTAGTGCATCTCATTTGGGCTCACTTTGTTGCTGCTTTGTCTGACAGAACGAGCTGCCCTCTAGAAGCCACCATACATCCATCTCTATTTGGCTCCCTTCTTGAAATATTCCCTTCTTGCAGTGCTCCCTTCACTTTGCACAACAAAACTTTGAATTACTAATTATTACACATATTTTACAGTTGAGAAAACTGAGGTTTAGAGATAGTTAAGTTTTATTTTCCCTAAAGATTATCCAGACTCCCAGGTACTGTTTCCCCCCCAGATTTGAAAACTACTGCTATGGTTTGAGTGTGTCTCCCAAAGTTCACGTGTTAGAAACTTAATCCCCAATGTCACAGTGTTGAGAGGTGACACCTTTAAGAAATGATCAGGTCATGAGGGCTCTGCCCTGATGAATGAATTAATGCCAGGACTGCAGGAGTGAATTAATTATTGCAGGAGTAGGTTCCTGATAAAAGGAGGAGTGGGGCCCCCTTCCCTCTCTCAGAAGTGCTCTTTTGCTCTTCTGCGTTCCACTGTGGAATGATACAGCAAGAAGTCCCTCGCCAGATGCAGGCCCCTCAACCTTGGACTCCCCAGCCTCTGGACAGTAGGATATAAATTTCTGTTCTTTATGAATTACTCAGCCTGTGGTATTCTTTTATAGCAACACAAAATGGGTTAAGACAATCACCAATCCAGAGAGTATGACTTGTGTAATAAAAATGGTGCTTAGACTTTAACTTAAGAGTAGTTATGTTGATAGATAAAGTCCATGCTATATGTTATTCATGATATTATTATACTTTTGTTATTAATATTTCTAATTAGTTAACATTAATACTAGTGGTAGGGTGATAATCAGGTTGACAGTCTAAGGCTTATGTTATTCATGGTCAACACTATTATTTTTAATAATACCAGTGTAAAATACAGTTGCAAATTCTTGGGAACACCTCTCATCAAGAGGTGTGGTTTATATTTATTCCCCTTGAATCTGGAGCCTTCTGATTCATTTATAACCAATAGAATGCAACAAAAGTGACCCCGTGTTACTTCTGAGGCTAAGTTGATGTATTAGTTTCCTATTGCTGCTGAAACAAATTTGTGGGCTTGAAACTTGGGGCTTAAAGCCCCTACAAACTTGGGGCTTAAAACAAAACAAATTTATTATCTTATACTTTAAGAGGTCGGAAGTTCAAAAACAGTTTCACTGGGCTAAAGTTAGTAGTCCCTGTGGAAATTCTAGAGTAGAATCAGTTTCCTTGCCTTTTCTAGTTTCTAGGATCACCTATATTTTTTGGCTCACGTCTCCTTCCTCCATTTTCAAAGCCTATCATTCCTCCCTCTGCCTCTATCATCCTGTCTCCTTCTTCTGTCTTTGACCTCTTGCCTTTCTCTCATAAGGATATTTGTGAATATATTTAACACTCACCTAGATAACCCAAGGTTATTTCCCATGTCAAGATAATTAACTAATCAAATTTGCCACGTTAAGGTAATGTATTTTCAGGTTACAGGGATTAGGATGTGGACATCTTTCAGGGTCCATTATTCAGCCTACCATTGTTGGAAAAGGTCATGCAACTTCCACAAAGTTTTCTTGATACTCTTATGCAGGAGGTATGACCACCAGGCTTGACAGCTCACCGTGGGTCATCAGACAACAGCACACCTGAGCTCCAGTACCATTTGCCAGCTGTGTGAGGAAGCCACCTGGCATGTCCAGCCCAGTCAACCTTTCAGATAACTGCATCCTCAGCCAGCGCTTGATTGCTACTGAATGTTCTTAGGAGGATTAAATGGATTAATACAAGTGATGGGTTTTGAATGCTATGTGAATTTTGATGCTAGTTCATAAAAGCAGATATAGCTTCAGCCTGGCTCTCTTTGGACTCTCTCTCACTCCTGGAACTCTATTGTCATGCTATGAGAAAGCCCAAACTAGGCCACATGGAGAGACCACATGAAGAGGTCATGCATAGGTGTTTTAGCTGACAGCCCAGCTACAGTCTCAGCTGACAGGCAGCATTAACCACCCAACATAGGGGTGAAGACTCTTTCATGTAGATTCCAGCCGTCAAGTCACTTCAAGCCTTCAAGTCTTCCCAGCACAGCTCCAGATATTGTGAAGCAGAGATAGGCCAGCCCTGATGTGTTTTCTCTAAACTGCTGTCCACAGAATCCAGGAACAATGGTGGTTTTATGCCACTAAGTTTGGAGGTAATTTTTTACATAGCACTAGTAATTATTACATGGTAAATAAACTCAGAAAGTCAAACCAAAGTACTTTTCACAGTTAACTATTTCCCCACACACATAAGAAAACAATTAAACACCACAAGGAAATGAAATAATACATTGTTAAACATTTTTGTCAATACAATGTCCCATTCATTTTGTCATTGAATGCTGTAATATTGAATATTTATAGCATTAAACATTGAATACTGTAAAAATTGTAGGTGTGGGTAAATACTTTACAGTTAATATTGTTAAAATTGTAAGTGTAGGTAAATACTTTGCAGTTAATGTTTTATGGTCAGTATATGTGTATAAGAACAATTATATTAACTAGATTTATTGCAGTCAGTCTGAACGTATTTGGAACATATACTTATTTGTTTCCCTTTCTCTATCACGTTTCACACAGACAAAAGTCAGATTTTTCTCAAACAGAGGTTACATTCCTTATTAACATCCCTATGGAAGTTTTCAAAAGATTAAGAATAGTTACGGATAGAATAGAGTCAATGTCAAAATTTTCTCTTCCCTTTTGAAGCACATATACACTGAAATTTGTTTCTCCTAATATCATCTTAGTTTTAAAAGATTCTTTTCCCAAGTGTCCTTTTGGACTTTGGAAAAGATAAAAAGGAAACTGATGGTCTACTCTTGATGGTTTCTTCTTTTGGATCCCTCAGGCCATTTCCGAAAACATCTCCAAATAGCTTTGCAAAAACTTTCTATTATTAGTATAGGTTGATGTTAATTTCATTCCAGTAACACTGACATGCTCAATATAAAATATAACAGCTAATAGTATTTGCTGCCAAGATTTGCTTCCCTCAACCTCAGGAAAAGGCAAATGGGAATAACAATAGTACATACTGTATGTGAATGTTGTCAGGATCAAATCATATGATATAATGAGGACATACATGCTAAAGCTGTCATTGTTATTCTTATGGTTTAATTATTCTAGATGTAAGCAATGTTATGTGCCCTCTAATATCAGTAAAGATAAATCTAATTTATCTCATGTAATATTGGTTTGTTCACAATTGCCTTTGTGTGTTTAAAAACCATATTGGGCATAGGTGCCAGTGTAATAGAAAACCCAAGTCAGAAAATAAATACAAAATATTATTTGTCAGCAAAGAAATCAAGTATTGTCTCAGCATTTTTGTAAGTACATAAATAATTTATTTTTTAACCACCTGTAAGTCACTATAACATACGTGAAAAAATAGGATGAGAAGATAATACACATCTTTCCAGGGACATTTTTAAGTTCCCTTGTATTACACTTTTGTAATATTTTAAACAAATTAACTCTTACCAATGGTGAAAAGAGATGGGAGGATTTTAAAACCACTTACGAAATATAAATCAACGTTGTCTTCATTGCCAAAAATGCAGGTACTGAGGGATCACTGATACTGGAAAATGAATGTGTGGATAGAAAAATGTCTCGAGATTCTGGACATAGTGTTCTCTTGGCTAAATGTAGTGCTTGTTATTAAAGAAGGAGAGGAAAATGTATTTTCAAGAAATAATATGCTGGAAGATTTTAATGGCTAACTAATAATAGTAAATTGGCTTTCCGTTTATGAAGAGATGGAATAAAAACAGATATATTAGTTAATACAAATATATACATACTTACACACACAAATGCATATAGTATGAATTTATACTATTGTGTTAGTCAGCTCAGGCTACCATAACAAAATATCATAGACTGAGTGGTTAAAACAACAGAAATTTATTTCTCATATTCTGGAGGATGTAAGTCTGAGATCAGAGTGCCAGCAAGTTGGGTTCTGGGGAGGGCCCTCTTTCTGGCTTGCAGTTGGCTGTCTTCTTGTCGTGTCCTCACATGGTGCAGAGTTCATTCTGGTCTCTTCCTTTCATTGTAAGAACACTTATTCTATCATTGGGGCCTTACCCTTATGACTTATCTAAACCTAATTATTTTCCAAAGGCCCCGCCTCCAAATACCATCACACTGGGGGTTAGAGCTTCAACACATGAATTTGCTGGGACACACAAACATTCAGTCCGTAACTACTATATATTATCCTTTTCTTTTTCATCAGTTAACAATTGATCCTTCCATCTCACTATCTACTTTAATTTACATATCCAGTATCTATTTGGGGATAAGCATTGGCCCAGAACTTTAGCATTTCTGTTATAGGAAGCAGAGAATGCAAAGCAAATAATTTTTACAATATTAAAGACTTGATTAGGGATAGGAGATGGGAGTGTGTTTTACTTTTTTTTTTTCTGGTTTTAGGCTATTTTTAAATACCAAAGGTTATGTAAGCTTTTCTATAGTGGAGGTTAGTGCTGCACTTCTACTGTTTGCAGAGTCTGCAGAGGGGAGCATAATTACCTAATTATTCATGTGCTGCCTGTGGGTAATACTAGAGCTGGCTGAAGGTGGAAACTGGTTAGCTTGGGATTTGGCTTCTCTGATGCCTGGCCCTGTATCCAGACCTCCCTGCACTCACACACAATCTCTGTTTGTTAGTTTTTGGTCAGCGTATGACTCACCAGTCTTTAGAGTTACATTGTTGCTGAAGGAAATGGCAGAGTGGTTGGAAAAACCTATCAATGTTTCCATGACTTCATTTAACGGTTCTAGTGAATCTACTCCACTAAGGTGATTGGACACTTACTGCTATATAAAGTGAGCTGATGAGAAGTTTTCAGGTTCTGGCTGTTTTAAAAATACCAGGCCTTACTTGGCAAAGTTTCCAACTCAGTGTCAAAATTTCACTCTTTACTCTCATGCCTAACTCCTAGTCATTACAATCGGACCCCATCTGTGAATTCATTATCAACTACTAATGAGTATCAGAACTAAGCTGAAAAACTGAACTCATATCTCTATTAGAGACATTCAACTGAATTGTGGTTATGCCTTAATAGTTTTCACAGTTAAAAAGAAGGTTGGGGGGAGACAACTAACAAGATGTTTAACAAAAACCTATCTTTTAAATATAAACACCTTCACTCCCCTCTATGCTATGTGTTCTTAGTTGATTTTATTTTAATATGAAGGGCAATTTAGAAATGTTTCTGGGAAGATGGAAAATATTTCAGAATTGACTTTCAATAAGTAAAACTTCAATTTATTCAGTTAATGATCATAATATAATAATGATAATGATAATAACAGGTAACATTTAAAGAGGACCTCATATAGATCATTATGTTATTGAGAACTTACATGTACTATCTCTGGAATGAAAATTGCAACATACCCAGATTCTTGATTATAAATGGATCTCATGTGTGTATGCTTTTTTGCTCACTGTGAGATATATCATGTATCTATCGGTCCTACGAACTGTAAGATATATCATGTATCTATCTAAAATATTATTACATTTTGGGAATAATTATGAATTGAGCACGCATATGATTACTATCCAGGACAAGAAATAGAACATTGCCATTGCCCACATAGAACATTCCTACTGCCATTGACTTATGGATATCTCCTCACAGATGAACACCACCTAGAATTTAATGATGACAATTTTTTTGCATAAAAAAAAACTCAAAACAAAACAAAACAAAACAAAAAAATCTACAAGGGTACTTTAAAAAGTTCACGCAAACATTCATATTTTTTAATTCTGTTTTTCACAGCCTTTTTAAGTACCCTTGTATGTACACATTTTCCCCAAAATGCTTAGTTTTCTCAGTTTTTAACTTTATGTTGTTGGAATCATACTGCAAGATTTTTTTATCTTTGGGGTTTGTTTTTGCATCTTCTCTTTTCATAACATTATGTTTGTGAGATTGATCTATGTTATTGCATGAAGCTAACATTTATTTTTCATTGCTAAATAATATTATATAAATATGCCATGATTTATTATTCATTTGACTATTGATAAAATTTGGGTTGTTTCTAGTCTGGGTTCTTTTGAATATTAATGCTGCAAACAATTTTGAACATGCATCTGGGGAACATATGTTAGAGTTTATCTAGAGGAGTGGTTTTCAAATTTTAGCATCAGAATCACTTGGAGAGCTTATTTAAACAGGAATTGCTGAGTTCTTCCTCCACAGTTTCTGGTTCAGTAGGTCTGGGGTGGAGTCTGAGAATTTGCATTATAAACAAGTTCACAGGTGATGTTGACGCTGGTGGTTTGGGGACCATACTGGAACCTCAGATGTAGGGTATAAAACAAAGAATGGAACTGCTAGGTCAGTGGGTAGGAGTATCTTCAATCGTATAAAATAACCCCAAACCGTTTTCCAAAGTGGTTAGACCAATTTCTATTCTATCAGCAGAGCATGTTGAATCCCATTGCACACATCTAAGACTGATTGGTTTGCCTTCTTATTTTTGCTAATATGGTGGGTGTGTAATAGTATCTTATTGTGGTTTTAATTTCTTTTTTCTGTTATTGAAGTTAAGTAAATTTTAATATATGTGTTGATCACTTGGATTTATCTTTTGTCAAATGCCTGTTCAATTCCTTTTCTCAGTTTTCCATTGTGTTGGCTCTCTTTTCCTTAGTGCTTGGTAAGAATTCTTTATTTATTTTGAATAGTAGCCTTTGTTACATGTATTACAAATATCTTTTCCCCTTCTTTGGTTAGCCTTTTTTATTCATTTATAATATACTTTAACAGCTTGAAGATTTAAATTTTAATGTCATAGTTTTATCAATGATTTTCTTTATAGTTAGTGTTTTTTGTGTCTTGTTTAAGAAATCTTTCTCTATTCTAGGTTAGGAGCATATTCTCCTATGTTATCTTCTAAATCTTTATAGTTTTGCATGAAATTACTTATAAGTGGTCCTAATTTTTTTCTTTTTCTTTTTATAAAGATGACCAATTATCAGGTAACATTTGTTGAAAAATCTGTCTTTTACTCATAGATCTGCAATACCAACTCTTTCATATAATATGTGTGGATTCACTCCTGGGCTCTATTCTGTCAATTGGTTTATTTTCCTGTCCCTCTACCAGTACCACAGAGTATTCATTACTATAGCTCAGCAGTTGGCAAACTTTTTCTGTAAAGGTCTAAATGGTAAGTAATATGGCTAGATGGGTTTTACAGGCCATGCATAACCTCTGTCTTCTTTTTTCTTTACCATCTCTTTAAAAATGTAAAAATATTTTTAGCCCAAGGGCTGTACCACATACCCAAACAGGCTGTGGGCCAGAATTGGCCTGTAGCTAGAGTTTGCTAAATCCTTCTAAAGTGTTATTTAAAAATTTTAAATCTATATCATTTAACCATTGCAAAATCACATTAAAACACCGGTTCGTTAAAATAATAAGCGGCTATTTTTTTTCATGAATCTCTGAGTCGGAAGAGAGGTTCTACTGTGGGTTGGGTGGGCAATCCTGCTGATTTTGGTTGGTCTCTGCCACATGTTTAGGTATCAGTTGACATTAGGTTATATGGAATGTCTTCGGGTGACAAAATTATTCTCAGCAGGCTAACCTGAGCTTGTTCTTAGGACAGCTGCATGTCTGTGAGCAAGAGTGGAGGTATGCAAACTTCTTGAAGTCTAGGCTCAGACTGGTGCATTGTCACTTTTACTACATCCTACTGAACAAAGCAAGTCACAAATCCAGCTCAAATTCCGTGGATGAGGACAAAATCTCTACACCTTGAGAGTACCTGTAATGTCATATCACAAAGGGTGGAGATATATGAGTATAGTAGATTGCAATTAATCTACTAACATATGTGGTAGGAAAAATTCTCTTGTTTTGTTTCTTATTTTCATTAAGGGATTTGAGTTGAGCCTTGAAGTATGAGTAAGGGTGTGTTATGGAGAAAAGAGGACAGAAGTTATTTGAATAGATGGAAAAGGATTTTCGAGGCACACATTTGTGAAAGGAGTTCTCATATGCAGGGGATGGAAGGCAGTTCTGTGGGTTGGGTCAAGAGTTCAAGAAGCACAAAGGCCACAAAAGAATTTGGAAAGGTAGTTTGGGGTTGATTTTTAGAGGCTTTCATCCTATAAGCAATGAGCAGTCTTAAGGTTTTATTTTTAACAGCATAATCAAATAAGATAGTCAGATTTATGTTTTAGAAAATTCTCCAGAGGGAAGCAAGATGGTAGATGGGTTGACTAGTTGGATTTTATAGGAATAGGTTAAGTGAGAAATTATAGAAGTTTGAACTAAAGCAGCAGCAGTAGAAATGAGAGTAGAGGAAGATTCAACAAGTATTTTGAAAGTTTAGTGAATAAGTAGTGAATTGTCAGATATGGAAGATAAGAGAGAAGAAAGAAACAGTAATAAACAGTAAGTTTTCTTGCTCGGGTGCTGTTAGTGGTAAAGTTATTCACCACAATCGTGGACATAAGTGGAGAAAATTTTTTGGGGGGGAGGGAATAATAACATTTGCATTTTGAACACATTGAGATTGATCGTAACAGTAGGTGTCTGGGTATGTGGAAGTTAATGAGACAGTCTGCCGATTAAACATATGGATTGATTGTTATGATTGCTATCACCTTGATGAATAGACTGGAAGAATTTACCAAGGATAAATTCTAAGGAATAACATCATCATCACCTCATAGCGGCATATTTCAATTTATCCTTTCTCTATACAAACCTATATTTTAGAAATTTTCATTGTAATTGGAATGGCCGTGTAAAGATATTACAGAGTCAGAGCTATGCTTCTAAATTTTAATGTGCCTCTGTATGAGCTGGAGATTTTGATAAGATGCAGATTCCAATCCAGTTAGTCTGTGGTGGGGCTGAAATTTTGTGTTTTTAATGAGTTGTTGGATGAGGCTGATACTACTAATCTGTGGACCACACTTTGAGTAGCAAGTTTGTAAGAGATCGTTTTTTTCATGATGTTTTGAATAGAGTGGCATTAATTATTGTATATAAAAGGCATTAGCTAAGTTTGAAGAAACCACACAAATAAAAAGCCTCTTCAAAAATCTCTCATATTTTAATAATATTCAGGATATACATCTTCCTATAAGGATGAGCAAAGAAATAAATCCTGAGCAGTCCTGACCCTTGCTGCCTGTCTAAAAGCCAAAAGTAAAGAGCATGAGTTTTCTGAGACAGGCCAAGGTGTATGTGTCCACATGTGTTAGGTACCTTTGACCCAACAGCTGTCACTAAGCACATCCAATGCTCAGGAAACAGCAGGTAAGTGATGGGACAGTCAACAGGGCTAAAAGTCAAGAGCAGATACAGAAGTTGATGTAGAGTGATATCTGCCACTGGAACTTTGTGTATTCTTTCTCTCTAATCAGAAGCAGCTTCACTTCCAGCTGCACCGGATATTTTGTTTATTCACTTTGAACTTTAGTAGCAAGTGTCCTTCAGTGAAAACTTCATTTCCCAGCATATCTTCAGGGATCTTCATTAAACTGGTAACAGATTATCACCATCTGTGGGCAATTATTTCCACTCTGTGACAGCCTGATCTAAGAGAGACATCCTCTTTTACCAGCAGAGCAACACCTCGAGAGAACTAGGTCAGTCTCAAGAGGAGTTGCAAGACTTGCAGCTGGGTGTAGATAACCAATATTAAAACAGCCTGAGGGCTTCCACTTCTATTCTGCGTGTAATTCTTTTTGCAAGTTGGGGGCTATAAAGTCTTTTTCACATTTTTGTTTTTTAGAATCTGAAATAGATTCAAGAACAAAAAAGAACCAAACCCATATTCTATGAAAGAATTAACCACCACCTCATTTATTGTGTTTCCATTTTAACACTATCAGATTTTTAAGAATGATATATTTGTTGCTTCATTAAACTTGTAATTAATGGAAATTCACAATATGAAAATAGAAATATATTGTAAATGTGAAATATGAGTTCTTAAACCACAAAAGACAGTTTAGAGATACATACATTAATGATAACATTTGGAATATGATTGAAGACTAAATAGGAAATCTTTTATACGACATCTAAATAACTGCATTAGAAACATCCATCTGTATTTGTTCATTCAAAACATATTCACTGAGTTGCCAGTGACAGGCATGTTCTAGGCATGGAGGATATTCTACATATGATGAAAAATGATAAAATTATCTGCCTTCATCAGCTTATGTTTAATTACAAAAGACAGAAAAATTATCAAATAAAATATGTAATATGTTGGTGGTATGTGCTGTGAAGAAAAATAAATGATATGTTTAAGAAGTGCTGATGGGGAGGGAGGATTTTTTATTTTAAATAGGGTAAATCCTTTACCCAAGTTTAACTTAAGAAACATTTCAAAAGCATCATTTAGGATATAGAAAATATAATTTCAGGTGATGGTGGTATAATACTGTTTTTCGGTGCAATAATGGAAAGGAAAATAATTTTTAGCCCTAGAATAACGTCAGTGTGCACAGTGGCATAACTGTACAGCATGTTGGGGAGATGTCCAAGGTACTGAGCTCAAGGCAATTCCAGAAGGGGAAGTCCCCAGCTGACTAAACACTTTTTGCAAATATTTTCAATTTATAAGCTTTAAAAAAAAAACTACCCTTAATAAATAATCTGATTTATTTAAGTTTTTATCACTGTATTAAAAAATGTGATAACATTTCTTCTAGAAGTTTCAACCTTCTGAAGTTAAATCTCTCAATTTAAAGTAGAGCACATTCAGAACGAGACAAATCTGGGTTCAAATCCTAACTATATTAACTAGCAGATAGATGACTTGAGGAAGATAACTTAGTTTATCTGATATTCTGTTAAACAAAGAATTTAATGCATACTTCATAGGATGTGAGGTTTTAATAAGATAATGTATGTAAAGCACCTCCTGCTTTACTTGGGCTATAGTAGGTGATTTAAAAATGCTAGTTTTGTTTTGTTTTTTTCCTTTTCTCTACAGTTGGGAGAGAACTTCTATGGGTCTCTTGTGTTTCTGCACATCTTGTAAGCACAGGCAATAACATCCTGTATTCTGGACTGTCTTTTCAAGGATGTTTGTATAGTGCATAGTATTAGAAGTTATAGAATTTCCTTCCAGAGCAAAGGGCAGGCATGCATATTGTCTAGAATAAATGATACGTGCATTTTCCCCCAGGGGATAAAGTTGAACAGGCTTGCCTCCAGCCTGTTATAAAATATCAGGGTTTCTAAAGCTTGGGATTCCTCCAGCTGTCACCTAGCCTTTGTTGTGTTGCTTTTTGGGAAATGAAGCTCAGGAAACTGGTGCAATACGATGACGCTTTGGCTACTGTTACTGTTGTGAATAATTCTCTTTCCTTTGTCTCTGACTCAGGATTCTCATGTCTTCTGCCAGTATTCATGGTAAGCTTCCAAGTAAGGTAAAATCTCTCCACAGACTATTTACAGTTCTTGACACTTATGCTTCTCTAGTTCATAGGTTTCTATGTCATATACAGCACACAATTCTAGTTTCATAATTTAAGCCATTTTATTATTTGTTTTTTCACAGCTTTAATGATGTATAATTGAGAAATAAAAATTTTATATATTTAAAATGTACAAAATTTTTTTTTTGTTTTTTCCCCCAATGGAAAAATGTGTTATTTTATTTTATTTTATTCTATTTTATCATTACAGAATGTAAACATTTTTTGTGGCTCTTTACCAATTTCTCCCTAACCTCCCTTTCCTCCTCCCTTCCTACCTCTGGTGGCCTCAGTTCTATTCTTTCCTTTTGAAAGTTCAAGAAATTATTGTGATTGTTGTATCTTTCTTTTCTTTCTTTTTTTTTCAGCTCCCACTAATGAGTGAGGACATGTGGAATTTTTCTGTACCTGGCTTATTTCACTTAACGTAATTTTCTCTAAGTTCATTCATGTTGCTGTGAATGGCAGAATTTCATTCCTTTTAATGGCAGAGTAGTATATACACCACATTTTCCTTATCCAGTGATCTGTCAATGAACATGTAGATTGATTCCAACTCTTAGTTATTGTAAATAGAGTTGCAATAAACATGGGAGTGCAGATATCCCTTGAACATGATGATTTCCATTCCTTTGGGTATACACCTAGCAGCAGGATTGCTGGATTGTATGGTAGTTCTATCTGTAGTTGTTTGAGGAACCTCCGTACTGTTTTTCATAAAGCCTGCTGATTTCAGTAAAGTTGTAGGATACAAAATTAACATGCAAAAATCAGTAGTATTTGTATATTCCAATAACAAACTTGCAGAAAAAGAAATCAAGAAAGCAAGCCCATTTACAATAGTCATCAAAAATAAAATAAAATAAAATAAAATAAATTAAATACCTAGGAATCATTTTAACTAAGAAGCTGAAAGATCTCTACAATGAGAATTACAAGTCACTGCTGAAAGAAATTAAAGAGAACACAAAAAGACGGAAAATCATTCCATGCTCTTGGATTGGAAGAACTAACATTGTGTAAATGTCCACACTACTGAAAGCAATCTACAGATTCAGTGTGATCCCCATCTAAATACCAATGACATTCGTTGTAGAAATAGGAAAAACAATCCTAACATTCATATGGAAAAACAAAATACCCCAAATAGCTAAAGCAATACTGAGCAAGAGAAAGAAAGAAAGAAAGAAAAGCTAGAGGTATTGCACTACCTGATTTCCAGTCATCCTACAAAGCTATAGTATCCAAAACAGCATGGTACTGATATTAAAAAAAATAAAAACAAACATTCAGACCAATGGCACAGAAAAGAGAACCTAGAAATCAACTCATACTTACAGCCAACTGGTGTTTGACAAGGGCAGTAGGAGAACATATTGGGGGAAGGACTGCCTCTTCAATAAGTGGTGCTGGGCAAACTAGACGTCCATGTGCAGAAGAATGAAACTAGGCCTGTACCTCTTGCCATATACCAATATCAACCCCAGATGGATTAAAGACATATGTAAAACATGAAACTATAAATACACTAAAAGAAAACATAGTGGAACCACTCCAGGAAGCCGGACTGGGCAAAGACTTTATGAACAAGACTCCAAAAGCACAGGCAACAAAAGAAAAAATAAACAAATGAGATTATGTCAAATAAAAAGCTTCTGTACAGAAAAAGAAATAGTCAACAGAGCAAAATGACAACCTGTAGAATGGGAGAAAATACTTGCCAACTATGCATCTGACTAGGGGTTAATATCTAGAATACACAAGGAACTCAAACAACTCAACAGTAAAAAATCAAGTAACCCGATTAAAAAAAGGGCAAAGGAGCTGAATAGGCATTTCTCAAAGAAGTTATACAAATGGCCAAAAGACACATGAAAAAATGTTCAACATCATTAAGCATCAGGAAAATGCAAATCAAAACCATATTAAGACATCATCTCACTCTTGTTAGACTGGCCAGCATCAAAAGACAGAGAATAAAAAATGCTGATGAGGATGTGGAGAAAGGAGAAACCACTTACACTGTTGGTGGGACTGTAAATTAGTGTTATGTTTTTAAAAATAAATTGTATCATTTGTATTTAAGGTATACAACATGATGTTATGGGATACATATAGATAATACAATGGTTACTATAGTGAAGAAAATTAACATATCCATTATCTCACAGTTACTCATTTTTTTTGCTTGTTTTTGTGGCAAGAGCAGTTAAAATCTTACTCATTTAGCATAAATCCCATGTATAATACAATTCCTTCCCTACAGTCCTCATGTTATGCATTAGATCTCTAGACGTGTTCATCCTATGTATCTGCTACGTTGTATCTTCTCAGCTACATCTCTGCATTTCCTCCCTGCCTCGTCTCTGGTAACTAGTGTTTTGCTTTCCATCTCTGTGTGTTTGATTTTTTTTTATAACTTATAAGTGATATCATGCAATGTTTTTCTTTCTGTATCTGGCTTATTCGCTTAGCATAATGTTCTCCAGGCTCATCCATGTTGTGGTAAATGGTAAGATTTTTCTTTTTTTAGGGCGGAATAATATTCTATATTATTATTTTATATATATATAGTCTATATAATATATGTAATTATATTTTATATATTATAAATATATATATATTATATATGTGAGATATATAATATAATATTACGTGTTTCCTTATTCATTCATCCACTGACAGACACCTAAATTGTTTTTACACCTTGGCTATTGAGAACAATGTTGCAGGGTACATGGCAGTGCAGATATCTTTACAAGACGGTGATTTCATTTCCTTTGGGTGTACACTCAGAAGAACGATTGCTGGGCCATATGGTTGTTCTATTTATAATTTCTTTAGAAACCTCCATACTGTTTTCCGTAATGGCTGTACCAATCTACAGTCTCATCAACAGTGCATAAGAGCTTCCTTTTCTCCACATCCTCACCAACATTATCTTTCAGCTTTTTGATGATATTCATTCTAACAGGTGTGAAGTGGTCTCTCTTAATGGTTCTGAATTGCATTTCCCTGATTACTAACGACACTGAGCAGTTTTTCATATACCTGTTCACCATTTGTATGTCTTCTTTGGAGAAATGTCTATTTAGGTCTTTTGTCTATTTTTTAATTGGGTTGTTTTTCTATTATTGAGTTATATTATTCTTTATGAATTTCAAATATTAACCCCTTATCAGATATATGGTTTGCAAGTATTTTTTTCCCAATCCATAGGCTGCCGTTTCATTTTGTTTAGTTTCCATTGCTGTGCAGAAGCTCTTTAGTTTGATGTAATCCCATTTATTTATTTCTGCTTTTGTGGGTTAAGCTGTAGGTATGATATCTGATAGAAATTATTGCTAATGCCAATGTACAGGAGTTTTCCCTATGTTCTCTTCTAGGGAGTTTTATAGTTTCTAGTCTTACATTTAGGTCTTTTATCTATATTTTCTTTGTTTTTGTGTAAGATATGCACCCAATTTTATTCTTTTGCATACAGAAATCCAGTTTTCCCAGCACCATTTATTGAGTAAATTATCCTTTCCTCATTGTGTACTTTTGGTGCTCTTGTCAAAAATTAGTTCACCATATATATTTAGATTTATTTCCAGGTTCTTTATTCTGCTCCACTGGTCTGTGTGTCTCTTTTATGCCAATACCATACTGTTTTGATTACAATAGGTTTGTAATATAATTTTAAATCAGGAAGGGTATACCTCCAACTTTGTTTTTCTTTCTCAGAATTATTTGGCTATTGGAGGTCTTTTAGAACAAATGCCATTGGAATTTATATAGGGATTGCATAGAATCTGTATATTGCTTTGGATAGTATGAATGTTTTAACAATACTAATTCTTCCAATCCACGAATATGGGATATCTTTCTATTTATTTATGTCTCCTTTAATTTCCTTCATCAATGTTTTATGGTTTTTAGTTTATAGATCTTCCACCTCCTTGGCTAAATTTATTCCTAGGTATTCTTTTTTGGGATGCTATTGTGAATGAGGTTGTTTCTTGATTTCTTTTTCAGTTAGGTCATTATAATTGTATAAACATGTTACTGATTTTTATATGTTGATTCTGTATCCTGCAACTGTAGTGAATTCATTTATTAGTTCTAACAGGTGTGTGTGTGTGTGTGTGTGTGTGTGTGTGTGTGTGTGTGTGTGTGTGTGTGTGTGTGTGTGTGTGTGTGTGTGTGTGTGTGTGTGTGTGTGTGTGTGTGTGTGTGTGTGTGTGTGTGTGTGAAATTTTTGGTTTTGTTATGTCATCTGCAAATAGAGATAATTTTACTTCTTCCTTTCCAATTTGTATACCCTTTTTCCCTTGTCAGATTGCTCTTGCTAGCACTTCCAGTACTATGTTGAATGGAAATGGCAAGAATGGGCATCCTTGCCTTGTACCAAATCTCAGTGGAAAATCTTTCAGTTTTCCACATTGATTATGTTTTTCATTAATGGCCTTTATGATGTTAAGAAAATTTCTTACTACACCTAAACTGTGGAGGGTTTTTTCAAGAAAGGATGTTGGACTTTGTTGAATGTTTTTTTTTGTTTTTTTTTTGCATCAATTAAGATGACTGTGTCATTTTTATCTTTCATTTTGTTGATGTGATTGGAGGGTTTTTTCAAGAAAGGATGTTGGACTTTGTTGAATGTTTTTTTTTGTTTTTTTTTTTGCATCAATTAAGATGACTGTGTCATTTTTATCTTTCATTTTGTTGATGTGATGTATCAAACTGAATGATTTGCATGTGTCAAACCAGCCTTGCATACAAGGGTAAATTCCACTTGGTCTTGATATATGTATACATTGTGAAATGATTACCACAATCAAGCTTGTTAGCATATTCATCACCTCACATAATTACCATTATTTTTTTGAGTGGTGAGAATATTTAAGATCTACTTTCAACAAATTCCAAGCATACAATATATTATTATTATTACCTATAGTTACCATGTTGTACATTAGGTCTCTGGAACTTATTCACCTTATAATTGAAAGTTTGTACTTTTTGACCAATATCTCCCCACTTCCTCCATCCCCCCCATCCCTGGTAACCACCTTCCATTCTTTGTTTCTATGAGTTTTACTTTTTAAGATTCCACGTATAAGTGAGATTATGGACTATTTGTCTTTTTGTGTCTTGCTTATTTCACTTAGCATAATGTCCTCTAGGTTCATCCATATTGTCACAAATGGCAGGATTTCCTTCTTTTTTAAGGGTGAATAATATTCCCTTATCCATATATGTATATATCTCACTTTTTTTAAAAAACCATTCATCCATAGGTGGACATTTAAATTGTTTTATTTATTGGCTATTTTGAATAATGCTGCAATAAACATGTGGCTATAGATATCACTTTGAGATAGCACTTTTATTTTCTTTGGATATATACCAAGAAGATAGGATTGCTGGAACATATGGTACTTCTATTTTTATTTTTTGAGGAACCACCATACTGTTTTCCATAATGTCTGTACCAATGTACATTCCCAGCAGCAATGTATAAAGGTTTCCTTTTCTCCACATCCTTGTCACACTTGTTATCTTTTGACTTTCTGATAAAAGCCATTCTAACAGGTGTGAGGTGATGTCTCATTGTGGTTTTGATTTGCATTTTCCTGATGATTAAGGAAGCCGAGCACATTTTCATAGGACTGTTGGCCATTTGAATGTGTTCTTTGGAAAAAGGTCAAATCAGGTTCTTTGCCCATTTTTAAATTGTTACTTTTAATTTTTAATTTTTTTTTTTTTTGCTATTGAGTTGCATGACTTCCTAATATATTTTGGAGTTAGCTTTTTATCAGATATGTGGTTTTCAAATATTTTACTTGATTCTGTAGGTTGCCTTTTTATTTTATTGATTGTTTCCTTTTCTGTTCAGAAACTTTTTAATTTGATGTAATCCCATTTGTTTGTTTGTTTTTTTCCCTGTGGTTTTGGTGTCATACCCATAAAATCATTACCGAGACCAATATTGGAGAGCTTTCTGCGAATGTTTTTTTCTAGGCCTTTTATGGCTTTGGGTCTTATTTAAGGCCCTAATCCATTTTAAATTAATTTTTGTGTATTGTGTAAGATAAAGATCCAATTTCATTTTTTTTTCCCAAGTGAATATTCAGTTTTCAACACCATTTATTGAAGGGACCATCCTTTCCACACTGTGTACTTTTGACACCTTTGAGGAAGATTAGTTTACTGTTTATGTGTGAGTTTATTTCTCAGCCTTCTGTTCTGTTCCAATGGTCTGTATGTTTGTTTTTATGTCAGTACCGAACCGTTTGCTTCCTGTTGTAGCTTTGTAGTATAATTTGAAATTGAGGAGTGTGATGCCTCCTGCTTTGTTCTTCTTAGTCAAGATTGCTTTAACTATTTAAGGTCTTTTGGGGTTATATACAAATTTTAAGATAGTTTTTTTTTCTATTTCTGTGAAGGATGCCATGGCATTTTGATGGGGATTGCATTGAATCTGTAGACAGCTTTGGGTAGTATGGACATTTTGACAATATTAATTTTTCCAATCCATGAACATAAGATGTCTATTTATTTGTGTCTTCATTTTCTTTTTTTTTTTTTTTTTGTCTTTTTTTGTCTTTTTTCCGTGTCCGGCAACGGATCGCAACCCTCAGTGTTGCCCCCGTACTGGACTGGGGACCGGCAACGGGATCGCAAACCTCGGTGTTGCTCCCGCGCCTCGCTCAGCCAGTGAGCGGGAACCGGTCTGTATATGGGATCCGAACCCTCGGACGGGAGGGCCACCGCGCTTCCCAAGCAGCGCACTATCCAGTGCGCCACCGGGCCGGCCCGTGTCTTCATTTTCTTTCATAGTTTTGTAGTTTCAGTGTACAGATCTTTCATCTCCTTGTCATTTGGTTTTTTACAGATTAATTGTTGTAATGGGAACCAGGGAGTTTGAATGTTTCAGTTTTAAAATTTTAAACTCAGACTTCAGTTTTAAAATGGTATATCTCCTGCAGGCCCGAATTCTGTGTCTCCTAACTTCCCACTAAAATAACTATAAAAACACAGATAATAATGAAAATACTCATGATAAACAGTACCCATGGCCAGAATCTGAAAGTGTTCATTAAAAACAAATTTAATGTAAGTAGATTATACAGGGCAATGTGCATCTTATATGGAGCTCACATTTACAAAAAAGAGAATTTGACTTAAGATTCTAGAAACTCAGTCATTCTCTCAATGTGTGGCTCCTGGCTCAGAAATACAAAGATCGTACTATCCAGAAAAGGAAAATGGGTACTGTTTTCTTGAAGCGGCCACAGTACCACTTCCTTCATCCTCCCCACTGCTCCGTATTTGTGTCTGTCTTCCTACATTCGGTGAGACTGCTTGACAAGGGGTGAATGCATTTAGGGGTCAAAGAGGGGGACGAGAGGTGAAGCATAGAAGGGGCTGACAACAATGGCTTGTGCACTTGACCTAGGAAGTGTCCTTGTAGGAGCCTCACTGGGTATTTTGTGTTCTCAGACACTGGTCTCTTCTTAGTGTCTGACAATCAGGCACTAGGGGAAGGAACAGATTTTGACTTAGTTAAAAAGATGGTAGATACCAGTGACGTAGCTAAGAGTTACACGTTAACCTGCAGAAAGGAAATAGCGTGTTTCTCCGAACATTCAGGACAAAGTCATATTTCTGACAATATTTCAATATGAGAACCAAAAGAAAAATGTTACAAAACTGTTTAGTATACTTAATAGTGTAATAGAATACATGGAACAGAAAGCCATGAAATAAATTGCAGAATAAAAATACAAGCTTCATGAGGGCAATGATCATTGGTTCACTCCTGCTCTGGGTTTCACAGTCTTGCTCAGTAACAACTGTCGATGAATAAATAAGGTAAAAAAGCAGATGGATGAGATAAAAAAAATATTTCTGGGGAACTAAATGTAGAAAAAACAGAAATAAACTCTTCAGTAAGAAAAGACTAAAAACTGGAATAAGTATTGAAAGTAAGAACAAAACCAAAGGCACAAAAACACAAAAAATAGGCAAATGAACAAAGTATTCTAACATATATGTTAAAATATGTTTAGAAAACTTAAATATACACTTAGAATAATTTAAAATACAACCTAGATCATTTAATTCTGGAAAAAGATGAACCAAAGATAATATGGTCAACATAAAAAAAATTTAGAAAACAAACAAACAAACATGGTTTGTGTACTAAAGAACAATCTCTCTAATAAGAGACAAATAGATGAAGCAGTAATTGCTACACAATATAATCACCATACAATAATTTCCAGTTTAATACCATAGAGAAATTGGGTGTGAGGAGGGGACTTGTAAATTGTCTTGCAGCATGAGTAGGATTTTACAACAGGAAGGGCATTCCAAAAAATTCAAGGAAGGCTATTTCCAAATAATTTTCAAGGATAATAGAGTATTTAGGAAATAGTAAATAGTTCAGTATGGCACAAGTGGAAGATACATGGGAAGAAACGGCAGGAATTAGTTTAGAAGAATAGAGTTACCAAGTCTCCCCTTTTCAATATAAATATTTCTGTATTTATGTTTTTCATTTTCTTTTTTTTTTTTTTTCTTTTTGTCTTTTTTACTGACCGGTAACGGGATTGCAACTCTCGGTGTTGCGCCCGCCCCGCGCTCAACCAGTGAGCGGGAACCGGTCTCCACATGGTATCCGAACCCTCGGCGGGAGCGCCGCCGGGCGGCGCACTCTCCAGTGCGCCACCGGGCTGGCCCGATGTTTTTCATTTTCTGAAGATGTGAAGGGGGTTAGCGATTTTGCTTTCGGGAAATGTAATGTGATATAACTTTCATTGTTGCCTTGAATCGATATTCAAATATTTTATTTGCATTTTATTTCCCCAAATAAATATTAAGTAGGAACACCTCTTACATTTCTTGCAAAGTATAATGAAGACACCATCAACTTTGGAGTTGGAGATATCTGGTGTCCAATCCACGTTTAACACTTGTTAACTCTGATCAAGGCACTGTACTTCTACAAAGCCCGTGATTATGATGGCTCTTAGAACTATTTGATTTTTAGAGAAGACAGCCTTATTCTAGGACCTAGAAATTTTGATTTAAGCCCAGGTAATCTAGCGTTGGACCTGACATATGAAGTAAGTGTTATTTCCATGAATTTCCATATGTGCATGTGTATGCTGGCAACCCCAGATCCTTTGTAATAGAAGGATCTCTGGAAATATTATTATTTAAGTTAAATTAATGTGACTGGAAAAAGATGCCCCAGGTGGTAGTTAAGAGAGCAGACTCTGGAGACAGAATGCTTGGAGGTGCATCTTGGCTCTGCCACTGGTGAGTCATATGACCATGTGGCTTTATCTGTCAGCTTCCCCATCAGTAAAATGAAGAAATAATTACTTACCTTATAGGATAGTCATGTATTAAAAGAGTTACTATATGGAAGGTAAGTGGCTAGTATAGGGTAAGCATTTAATAAATATGAGCTAATATCATTATTGAAAAGCTAGCACATGCTTTTGATGGTGGTTTCTCAGACACATCTTATTTTTAACCTACCTGTAGTTTTCAAAGTGTTTTTGTAGACAAGAGGAGAGATAAAAAATTTGCTGTGTGCGATTACCAGCAGAAGTGTGTCTTCTCATCAATTATCTAACAAGTTTATATTATCTTCTATGGTCAAGTATAAATTTAAATTTGTAAAGACAGAATAGAATAAGGTCTTCTAAGTCCCACATGAGTTTGAAAGCCATCTTAATCATAATATGTCACACCCAGAATTGAAGAGCTGTTGATATCTCAGTCTCCTTACCTGAAAAACAGGCACAGTAATATCTCCTTTTACAGTGGATATCAAATCTGATAGAATTAAATGTGATAATGCACTCAAAGTGATGACCTTAATGCGTAATGTAGTAAACACTCAATTAGCTCTTATTGATCATGTCCAAATTATTTCCCAATTTATTTCCTTACAGGTCTTTTTAACATTTGTGAATCATTATAGGAATATAGCCTATTGAATCTAAAAGCCAAGACTTGAGTTTCTTGTAATCTAGTATAACACAAACGAAACCAGTTCTTTTGCCCTCTGATATGGCCAGGCTACAAAATCTTTAAGTATATTAATAATAGGAGAAAAATACTTTTCCGAGTCTGACTTTCTGCTCCTAATACTTACCTCTTTTGAAACAGGAGAATTGACAGGTCCTTGACCAATTTGATATTATCTGAGACTTATTTAAAGTGGTACTTTCATATTTCTATTTCCCACATTTGATTTATTTCTTTTTCCATTTTTTCCTGTCCTTTTGTTCAGTTGGATAAAAGATCATTTCTTTATTTGATGATAGTTACAGTTTCCAGGTGTAAAACTTTTTCATCTTTTATTACAAATTAGGCTAGTGACTGTTTCCTTCTCATAGCCCCATTTTTTAGTCTACTTTTCTCCCAGCTTTGTGTTGTTTACTCTGTATGGTAAATATTTTATACTATGGTTCATATCTTGGGGATCCTTTGGTTTAATTAATCTAAAATATTTTATATTATTTGGATTTTACTATGTAAGATTATCACACCAAAAATCTTATTTTATAACATTTTTTCCCCAACAAAAGTCCAGAATTGTCACTTACACAGTAGCACTATTGATATCTGCATAGGCACTATGATTTTGAGTCAAATTCTATAAGTTCAAATTAGTTCCAATATTAAAAGTAAAAGTTTTTTAAAGGTAAACTTACAACACAAAATAAGCATCTATACTAAGACCAAGGTATCTAATTCCAACTCAAGAAAAGCATTGATATTTCTCATTAGCAGTATTTATTTTTTATGTTATACAATCTTTCAATGGGAAAACACACAAAAATAAACAGCTTGAAAGTTTAGGCCTATTATTCCTGTACAAAATATCTTGTTCAGAAAGTCAGAAAAGTGTATTTTCCTTCCCAGTTTTATAATGTAGTTTTATTTGAATACTGTGAAGTTATGTTTAAAATAATCACATGTAGAATAAGAATAAATTTGTAAAAGTGAATTTAAAAAATCCCTTTTTCTTTGTAAATAATAAACAATAATACTGTTACCATGGAGAACTAAGAAAACATTAACTTTAGTACATCTTGTGGTAAAATGGGACACTGCAGGAAAGAAGGAGGGGTGAAGGTTCGCAGGGTGGGAGCCTTTAGAGAAGGCCTGTGCTGTGACTGCGTGCTGGTGGGAAGGGTAAGCTGGCTTGGAAAATCAAGAGCTACTTACTTGGTGTTTCTCAAATACCCAGTTTCTTCAAAGTGAAATAGTTTCAGTACAGTGGAAAGTCAACATTGCTTTTACGGACATTATTAGAACATAGTCTCAAACCCAAGGAAACTTTTTCATGTAAATGATTTTTCAAACCTCCAAAAATCTAAAACTTAACTCAACTTATTTTTATTAGATAGAATCCTGGCTAGTTTCCACTTCCTGAGGCTTGTTATACTGAGTTTATTTTTGAGACTAATTATCCTCACCTACATAAACTTCCCAGATTTCAGAATACTTAATTGGCTGGTCAAGTGTCTCTGCTATCCAGATGACAGTTGCCTATCATGCATTTTCAAAGGGATCCAAAATTTGGACCAGATGCCATCTACTCAAGGGTACAGAAGGAACTGAAGCATTCAATTATGGCTGTATTGTCCAATGTGTGCTGCTCATTATTGCAAACAAGTGTCCAGCCTATGCGTGGAGTGGTGTATTGTCATTGTGACGCGTAATTGTTGGAAGAGTTCCAGAAATGACATAAGAAATTCTGCATTAATATAGAGCAGGTGGCAGGTAGGCAACTAAGATAGGTTAAATGAATGAATGTATAACTGAAAGTTGTATAAGTTATCGATTGTAATAATTTGGATATGTAGGCAAATTCTTAGCAAAAAAAATGAGTACTTGTATTTAGAATCTTATTATTTAGAAGTTGGTCTGGAACTTATATAAGGAAATTTGATTTAAAGTATTTTAAGCAATTAAATGTCATATAAGATTTGCCTTTTTTAATCACAAATTCAGAGTTCCAGGATAATTTTTGTTTTCTTTACATAAAGGGAAATAATAGTAATTTTATACCATAAAGGGAATAGCAATATCTTTAATATTTGCCTGTTGAAAATGAAATAGTAGGGCAGCACTGGGAGATACATATAGGCAGGAGAAACTCCTAGACCCCCAGTCTGAATCATCTGAATAACAGAAAAATCTCACATCCCTTTAGATTTCACAGGCTGAAGGAGATGTGAAATATTTGACATTTTCACCTTAGTGTTTTCACACATAAAAGAGACACCTTTCAAGGGTAAGTAGCAAATTTTCTTTTCCTGTTGAAAGCTAGTTTTGCAACTCAAAGGGCAAATAAGGAAAAATGTTACTTTAGAATTTTCTGAAGTGCTGCAACTTACATGCAGTAAACTCCACTTCCATTGAGTGGGTCTGTCCTGTGTCCCAAATCAGAGCCTTAGTTGTTGAATTGCTGAGAAATTAGAAATTATCCCCTTTAACAAGTCTACCATGTATGTGAAAATCAGAAGAGGTATAAAAATTTTACATGTAGGGGCCGGCCTGGTGGCGCACTGCGCTAGTGCGCCGCTTGGGAAGCGCGGCAGTGCTCCCGCCGAGGGTTCGGATCCCGCATACAGACCGGTTCCCGCTCACTGGCTGAGCGAGGCGCGGGGGCAACACCGAGGGTTGCGATCCCGTTGCCGGTCCTGGTCCGGTACGGGCGCGACACTGAGGGTTGCAATCCGTTGCCGGACATGGAAA